>NC_053434.1:97598507-97881647 GCF_007990345.1 Gossypium hirsutum
TGAACACCCCGAACCGTAGAACGTACCGGATCGACACGAGGTGTTACAGACTTTAAAATTTTCCAGACACTAGAATCTGGTAATAGTCGCTTTAAAATCATATCTGAGTTCAAACTCGAATCAGTTGTAGATTTCCCTGAACTAGACTCACATGCCCATTACATTTTTTTTTTAAATTTGTGGGCAATGAGTAAGTTTATTAGTCAAGTCTCCCATGTTACAGGGATCGACACACTGACTTTGGCATTACGACTGGATACTCCTGACAGGGCTCAATACTGTGCCGTTTTTTATAGAAACTAGACTCAAGAGGATCTATAAATATATGGCTGACTCCTAATGTCTCTGTTAATTTATATTAATTTCAAAGTCGGAACAGGAATCCAGAAACCGTTCTGGCCTGTCTCACGAGACCTGAATTCTCTCAACATACTGTCCATATGATCGTTCGTTATTTCCTATGAAAATAGATTCATCAAGGTTGTTACATAATTATTCACTATTTAATTCCATTCCTATATTTTTAGTGATTTTCCAATCTACATCACTGCTGCTGTCAGCATCTGCCTTTAAGGTAGACTTACCAATTTCATAGTTTCCATGATTCAACTAGCCCTTTAGCATAAATAGCACAATTTATGATAGTGATTAACCATTCCATGGCCAATCCTTGTCAAGCATATCCACACCAAATGATTATAACATTATACTCAAACATATATAAGCCATTTTGCATGGCTAACCAAAATTATACAAGTCCAAAGGGTCCACGACCCACAACAAACGGGTAGTCCTATACATGCCATTTCGAAGTTCAACCAAAATTGTACCAAAAGGGGGCTTGATAGTGTGGGCGACTTTGACTTCAAGATCCCGAGTCCGATAGCTGGAGAACCAAATCTATAAAACAGAGGAGAAATGAAACGGAGTAAGCAATTTATGCTTAGTAAGTTTTGAGCAAGGAATCCAGCACAAAAAAGTATAGCATTCATATAGCTAAACGGATAATTTCATATGCACAATTTTCGATATCATACTTGCTTCACATTACAACCCTTATGTAATACACAAAGATCAACTTAGCCAAAGCCGGTAGCTCGTTTATCACTGAGCGAATACTTATTTGTAAGGGCTCAACTAAATTCAAGCACATACGAAACATACTCAATGTTGGGATGTTTCTAGAGTATTACTGAAATTTTTACAGCAAGATCATTCATTCCCAAATAGTACCTTCGGAATTTACCGGATATAGCTCTCGTTCAAATGCTTCGGGACATAGCCGGTTATAGTAACTCGCACAAATGCCTTCGGACTTAACCGGATTTATACTCGCAAATGTTCGGGACTTAACCCGGATTTAGTAACTCGCACCAATGCCTTCGGGCTTAGCCCGGAATTAGTATCTCGCACAAATGCCTTCGATCTTAGTCGGATATGGTCACTTAGCACAAAGCTTCGGGACTAGCCCGGACATCATTCAATACCATGCACATTTAACAATAATCATGGCACATTCGTATTTCATTTCGTTCGCAAAACTCAAACACAAGACACTTATCATTCTTGTAATTTCGGCTCAATAGCCACACAAAGAGCATGATTTTGATTTGCTTAAAACATGATTAATCAAATCTTAATTTAAGCTCTCTTACTCAAGAACTTACCTCGGATGTTGTCGAACGATTCCGATGGCTATTCGACCACTTTTTCCTTCCCTTTATCGATTAGTTCCCCTTTGCTCTTGAGCTTAATTAAACAAATAAATTGATTTAATCATTTGAGCATCGAAAAGAGGAACACAAGGCACTTAGCCTATATTTATACATTAGACATTAAGTCACATATGTACGGAATCATGAATCAAACTCAACATTTTAGCTAATTTTCCCCTTGGCCGAATTTTCTAAGCCAAGACAAGCATCAATATGCTTGCCTCCAACCGAATACATGCAACACCAAATCTTCTTCCTATGGCCGAATATGCTGTCTATGTTGGGGCCGATTATATGCTTATACTTCCTACAAGTATGGTTACTTGTATTGATTATAAATATCATCTTGTTTCAAGTTCAAAACTTGGCTAATACACACATATATACACTAGTAAAGTATCCTCTCCCTTTCCATCAATTTAACATATGCATTGCTCATTAACATACAAAAGTTATATTCGGCCTTAGCACACAACTTGCTAGCCGATTCTTCCCCATCTAGCACCAATGCACATATGTGCTCACTCAAAAATGCTAAAAAGGAGATTCAGAATCATTAATCCACCATCACATGCATCATTAACAAGCTTCATATTTAGCATGCAATGGCATTAACACAAAATCCACCTAGGCCGAATATCATCCCATGACATAGCAAGGATTTGAACCATGGGCTAATTAGAACTCAAGCTAGCAACTAAAAACATGCATGAATCTCATGGCACAACCTCAAACATACCTTAATCTAGATATAAGTATGGCCAAACTCCTCCTAATCCTCTTCAAATCAAACATGAAGCAAGAACTCCTTCCTCCTTCCTTAGAATTTTCGGCCAAATGAAGATGAAAAAGGATGAACAAAATTTTCTCCTTTCTTTCTTTAACTCACGGCAATGGGGGGGGAAGACAACCACACACATTTTTTTTGTTTCCATCATATTCCTTTCATTATTTTATGCCATGCTCCTTATTTTATTTTTCCTAACATACCTCACTAACATAACATGTTGTGACATGTTTCCACTCATGATGCACTACACAACATGTCTATGACATGTCTTGCCATCACACTTGTCTACCATGTTGACATGGCCGGCCACTACTCATTAGGGGGGAATTTGACATGCAAGTCCCCCCTTTTTCCACATGCACTAATAGGTCCTTACGCATTGACCTATCACATTTTAAAATTTTCTCACATAAGTCCTGTTTGATGAATTCACTTACAATTAACAAAATTCACACACAAAATTTTCACACATGCACATGTACATATAATGAGCATCAATTATGACGGTTAATTATTTTTACGACTCGATTTAGCGGTCCTGAAACCACTTCCCGACTAGGGTCAATTTGGGGCTGTCACAACTCTCCCCCACTTAAGAAATTTTCGTCCCCGAAAATCTTACCGGTAAATAAGTTTGGGTATCGTTCTTTCATCGAGCTCTCGGTTTCCCAAGTAGCTTCCTCGATCCCGTGTTTGAGCCATAACACCTTTACTAGCGGAACCCTTTTGTTTCGCAACTCCTTCACTTCACGAGCTAGGATAGCATCGGTTCTTCTTCATAACTCATATCGGCTTGAATTCAACCTCTGATGGATTAATCACATGTGACGGATCAAATCTATAGCGTCGAAGCATCGAAACATGAAAGACATCGTGAATCTTTTCAAGTTCGGGGGCAAAATCAATCTATACGCAACCGGACCAACTCGTTCGGAGATTTCGTACGGCCCAATGAATCTCGGGCTCAACTTGCCCTTACGGCCAAATCTGAGTACCTTTTTCCAAGGCGAAACTTTAAGAAACACTTTATCTCCCACCTGATATTCAATGTCTTTTTGTTTCAAATCCGCATACGATTTTTGACGATCTGAGGCTGCTTTCAGACTTTCACGGATTACCTTTACTTTCTGTTCGGCATCCTTAATCAAATCAACTCCGAAAATTTTACTTTCACCGAGATCGGTCCAAAACAATGGTGTACGGCATTTACGACCGTACAAAGCCTCGTAAGGTGCCATCTTAATACTTGATTGAAAACTATTGTTGTAAGCGAATTCAATCAAAGGTAAATACCGTTCCATGAACTACTGAACTCGAGGATGCAACATCTCAACATATCCTCAAGTATCTGAATTATCCGCTCAGATTGACCATCGGTTTGGGGGTGAAAAGCAGTGCTAAAATGCAGCTTGGTACCCAAGCTTCTTGCAATTTCCTCCAAATCGCGAGGTGAATCTCGGATCTCTATCCTACACGATAGAAATAGGTACCCCGTGTAATCTCACAATCTGAGAAACATACAATTCGGCTAGTTTATCCAATGAAAATCCGTACGCACGGGATAAAGTGAGCCGACTTAGTCAGTCTATCAACAACAACCCAAATCGCATCCTTCTTACTTGCTGACAATGGCAGTCCGGACACAAAGTCCATTGTGACTCGATCCCATTTCCACTCAGGTATCATGACCGGCTGAAGTAATCCTGAAGGCACTTGATGTTCCGCTTTCACTTGTTGACATATTAAACATCTCGAAACAAAGTCGGAGATGTCTCGTTTCATACCATGCACCAAAACCAACGTTTCAAATCGTTGTACATTTTCGTACTCCCCGGGTGAATTGACATTCGGCTACAATGGGCTTCGTTCAGAATCATCGAAATGAGTTCCGAATTCCTTGGAACACACAAACGACTTCTGAACCTCAACAATCATCATCATCAATTTGAAACTCCGATTCCTTGTTCGGAACACACTCAGCCCGTTTGCAACCAACTCATCATCAATTTTCTGGGCTTCACGAATTTGATGAATCAATAATGGTTTGGCTTTTAATTCAGCTACTAACACATTGTCAGGTAGAACAGACAAGTGCACATTCATCGCTCGTAAAGCAAACAATGATTTCCGGCTTAAGGCGTCCGCAACCACATTAGCCTTTCCCGGGTGGTAATCAATGACAAGCTCGTAATCTTTCAACAACTCAAGCCAACGTCTTTGTCGTAGATTTAAGTCTCTTTGAGTCATCAAATATTTGAGACTTTTGTGATCCGAAAATACATGGCACTTTTCACCAAATAATTAATGTCGCCATATTTTTAAAGCAAATACGATGGCAGCTAGTTCAAGATCATGGGTCAGATAATTTCTCTCGTGTGGCTTCAATTGTCTCGACGCATAGGCCACAACTCGACCTTCTTGCATCAATACGCAACCCAACCCAAGTAGGGATGCGTCACTATAAATGACAAACTCTTTGCCTGATTCGGGTTGCACTAAAATTGGAGCTTCAGTCAAATGAGTTTTCAGTTGATCGAAACTTTTCTGACATTTCTCCTTCCATTCGAACTTAACATCCTTTTGAAGTAGCTTCGTCATTGGTGTGACTATCATCGAGAAACCTTTGACAAATCGTCGGTAATAACCGGTGAGCCCCAAAAAGCTCCGAACCTCAGTAATATTTCTTGGAGGTTTCCAGTTAAGTATGGCTGAAATTTTGTTCGGGTCAACTCGAATACCCGATGCGGATACTACATGACCCAAGAAGCTAACCTCTCTTAACCAGAACTCACACTTACTGAACTTAGCATATAACTGCTTATCCCGCAAAATTTGCAACACTAGCCTCAGATGCTCAGCATGCTCGGTCTCATCTCTTGAATAGACCAAGATGTCATCAATGAACACAACTACGAACTGATCCAAATATGGTCTGAAGATCCGATTCATCAAATCCATAAATACCGCAGGGGCATTAGTGAGCCCAAACGGCATCACTAAGAACTCGTAGTGACCATATCTCGTCCTGAAGGCAGTTTTGGGTATGTCCGATTCTCGAATTCGCAACTGATAATAGCCCGATCTCAAATCTATTTTTGAGAACATTGAGGCTCCCTTCAGTTGGTCGAACAAATCATCGATACGCGGTAACAGATATTTGTTCTTTATCGTCACTTTATTCAGTTGACGATAGTCAATGCACAACCTCATGGCTCCGTCTTTCTTTTTCACGAACAATACTGGTGCACCCCAAGGTGAGAAACTTGGTCGAGTAAAACCTCTATCCGTCAATTCTTGCAACTGAGCTTTCAACTCTTTTAACTCGGTTGGTGCCATACGATACGGAGCTATCGAAATCGGCGTAGTCCCAGGTACAAGCTCAATACCAAACTCTACCTCCCGAACAGGTGGTAAACCCGGTAATTCTTCAGGAAAAACATCTGGGTATTCACAAACCACCGGCACAGATTCGGGTTTCTTTTCTAATTCTTTGTCATCAAGTACATATGCAAGGTATGCTTCGCACCCTTTTCTTACATATTTCGGGGCCAACATTGCTGATATTATAGCTGGCATCCCCTCCAAGTCCGTAGACTCAACTCGGATTACTTTGTTATTTGCGCACCTCAAATCAATAGTCTTGCTTTTGCAATTCACAACCGCATCATGCGCGGTCAACCAATCCAAACCAAGAATAACATCAAATTCATCAAACGGCAAAAGCATCAAGCCCGTCGGAAAATAGGAACCTCGAATTTCTAGGGGACATTTCTTACACACTTTGTCGACAAGCACGTAACGACCCAAGGGATTTGACACCCGAATTACGAACTCAGTAGACTCAATAGGTAAAGTCTTACTGGATGCTAAGGTTTCACATATGTAAGAATGAGTAGAACCGGGGTCAATCAAAGCAATTACATTAGTATCAAAAAGAGTAAAAGTACCGGTAATAACATCAGGCGAAGAAGCATCCTCGCGGGCACGTATAGCATAAGCTCTAGCAGGCGCACGAGCCTCGGATTTGGTCGTAGCATCTCTAGATCCTCTCTGACCACCACCAGCATTGCCCGTATTTCCAGATGGTCTACCTCGAGCAGTGGTAGCACCCGGTTTCCCACTCTGATTTACATTCTGTTCAGACAACCTCGGGCAATCTTTAATGAAGTGGTCAACTGATCCGCACTTGTAACAGGAGCGGTCAGGGAATCTACAACTCCCCGAATGCCATTTACCGTAATATCGACATTTCGTTCTGTCTCGACATTCATTCCCAACACTGGCGACCGAAGTGCCTCGTGTACCCACAGGGGGTCGATCACGATCTCATCTAAAAAGGCCCGAAGTGCCTCTAAACTGGCCCGCATCATCTCGAAATTTCTTCGATGCCTGTTGAAGAGACTTTCCCGAGGATCTTTTACGAAACTCTCCAGTTCCCTCATCAACTTTTTGTTTTTCTTTTCTAAGCTCTTCGGCTTTACAAGCTCGCTCGACAAGTACTACGAAATCTCGTATTTCAAGAACGCCAACGAACATTTTTATATCTTCATTCAGCCCATCCTCGAAGCGTTTACACATAATAGCCTCGGACGAAACACATTCCCGAGCGTATCTACTAAGTCTAACAAATTTTCGCTCGTAATCAGTAACTGACATAGAACCTTGCTTAAGCTCAAGAAATTCCTTCCGTTTTTGATCAACAAATCTCTGACTGATATACTTTTTCCGAAACTCAGTTTGGAAAAACTCCCAAGTTACTTGCTCTCGGGGCACAACAGAAGTCAGAGTACTCCACCAATAGTAGGCAGAATCGCGTAACAAGGAGATAGTACACTTTAGGCATTCATCGGGTGTACAAGATAGCTCATCGAGTACCCGGATAGTGTTGTCCAACCAAAATTCAGCTTGCTCGGCATCGTCGCTATCCGTAGCCTTAAATTCAGTAGCCCCATGTTTTCAGATTCTGTCAACTGGGGGCTTATTTGACCTTATTTGGTCAGTTACCGGAGGTATTGTAGGTGCGGGGGTGGTATTTGTCGGGAATGGAGGTTGTGGAACAGCCGTATTAGTTCGAATGTATTGGTTGAACCAATCATTCATCACGCTATAGAAAGCTTGTCTAGCTTCATCATTCGGGTTACTAGCTTTAGGTTGAGAGTCTGCCAACGATGTCCCTTGTGCGGGAGCAGGCGCTACACTCTCAAGATCATCAGCTACCGCTCGGTCGGGATCGGGATCCATTACTATAAATAAACACATTTGCAAATGTCAGAAATCACCACACTATCAAATAATCACATAAAATGGCATGTATAGCTAGACCCAACGCATTACGGTAGTCCTAGAATTGACTAAATCATAGCTCTGATACCAATCAAATGTAACACCCCGAACCCGAGACCGTCACCGGAGTCGAACACAAGGTGTTAACAGACTTTAAAAATTTTCCAGACACTGCCAATCTGCGTAATAGTCGCTTTAAAAATCATATCTTGAGTTCAGAAACTTGGAATCCAGTTCCGTAATTTTTCCCTGAAACTAGACTCATATGCCCATCTACATATTTTTTTCTAGAATTTTTGGTTGGGCCAATTAGTACAGTTTATTAGTCAAAGTCTCCCATGTTACAGGGATCGACTACACTGACCTTTGCGCATTACGACTTGGATATCTCCCTGTACAGGGCTTCAATACTGATGCCGTTTGTTTCTATAGAAACTAGACTCAAAGAGGAATCTACAAATATATGGCTTGACTCCTAATTGTCTCTAGTTAATTTATAATTAATTTCCAAAGTCGGAACAGGGAATCCAGAAACCGTTCTGGCCCTATCACACGAGAACCTGAATATCTCTCAACATACTATCCATATGATCATTTCGTTACTTTCCTATGAAAATAGATTCATCAAGGTTGGTTCACATAATTTATTCACTATTTAATTCCATTCCTCCTATTTTTAGTGATTTTCCCAATCTACATCACTGCTGCTGTCAGCATCTGCCTTTAAGGTAGACTTTACCTATTTCATAGTTTCCATGATTCAACTAACCCTTTTAGCATAAATAGCACAATTTATGATAGTGATTAACCATTCCCATGGCCAATCCTTGTCAAGCATATCCACACCAAATGATTATAACATTATACTCAAACATATATAAGCCATTTTCGCATGGCTAACCAAAATTATACAAGTCCAAAGGGTCCACGACCCACAACAAACGGGTAGTCCTATACATGCCATTTCGAAGTTCAACCAAAATTGTACCAAAAGGGGGCTTTGATAGTGTGGGCGACTTTGACTTCAAGATCCCGAGTCCGATAGCTGGAGAACCAAATCTATAAAACAGAGGAGCAATGAAACGGAGTAAGCAATTTATGCTTAGTAAGTTTTGAGCAAGGAATTCCAGCACAACAAAAGTATAGCATTCATATAGCTAAACGGATAATTTCATATGCACAAATTTTCGATATCATACTTGCTTCACATTACCAACCCTTATGTACATACACAAAAGATCAACTTAGCCAAAGGCCGGTAGCTCGTTTATCAACTGAGCAAATACTTATTTGTAAGGGCTCAACTAAATTCAAGCACATACGAAACATACCTCAATGTTGGGATGTTTCTAGAGTATTAACTGAAATTTTTACAGCAAGATCATTCATTCCCAAATCACGTACCTTCGGAATTTAACCGGATATAGCTCCTCGTTCAAATGCCTTCGGGACATAGCCCGGTTATAGTAACTCGCACAAATGCCTTCGGGACTTAACCCGGATTTAGTAACTCGCACAAATGCCTTCGGGACTTAACCCGGATTTAGTAACTCGCACCAATGCCTTCGGGCTTAGCCCGGAATTAGTATCTCGCACAAATGCCTTCGGATCTTAGTCCGGATATGGTCACTTAGCACAAAGCCTTCGGGACTTAGCCCGAACATCATTCAAATACCCATGCACATTTAACAATAAATCATGGCACATTCGTATTTCATTTTTGTTAGCAAAACTCAAACACAAGACACTTATCATTCTTGTAATTTCGGCTCAATAGCCACACACAAAGAGCATGATTTTGATTTGCTTAAAACATGATCTAATCAAATCTTAATTTAAGCTCTCTTACTCAAGAACTTACCTCGGATGTTGTCGAACGATTCCGATGGCTATTCGACCACTTTTTCCTTCCCTTTATCGGATTTAGTTCCCCTTTGCTCTTGAGCTTAATTAAACAAATAAATTGATTTAATCATTTGAGCATCGAAAAGAGGAACACAAGGCACGTAGCCCATATTTATACATTAGACATTAAAGTCACATATGTACGGAATCATGAATCAAACTCAACATTTTAGCTAATTTTCCCCCTTGGCCGAATTTTCTAAGCCAAGACAAAAGCATCAATATGCTTGCCTCCAACCGAATACATGCAACACCAAATCTTCTTCCTATGGCCGAATATGCTTGTCTATGTTGGGGCCGATTATATGCTTAATACTTCCTACAAGTATGGTTACTTGTATTGATTATAAATATCATCTTGTTTCAAGTTCAAAACTTGGCTAATACACACATATATACACTAGTAAAGCATCCTCTCCCTTTCCATCAATTTAACACATGCATTGCTCATTAACATACAAAAGTTATATTCGGCCTTAGCACACAACTTGCTAGCCGATTCTTCCCCATCTAGCAACCAATGCACATATGTGCTCACTCAAAAATGCTAAAAAGGAGATTCAAGAATCATCAATCCACCATCACATGCATCATTAACAAGCTTCATATTTAGCATGCAATGGCATTAACACAAAATCCACCTAGGCCGAATATCATCCCCATGACATAGCAAGGATTTGAACCATGGGCTAATTAGAACTCAAGCTAGCAACTAAAAACATACATGAATCTCATGGCACAACCTCAAACATACCTTAATCTAGATATAAGTATGGCCAAACCTCCTCCTAATCCTCTTCCAAATCAAACATGAAGCAAGAACTCCTTCCTCCTTCCTTAGAATTTTCGGCCAAATGAAGATGAAAAAGGATGAACAAAATTTTCTCCTTTCTTTTCTTTAACTCACGGCAATGGGGGGGAAGACAACCACACACATTTTTTTTTGTTTCCATCATATTCCCTTTCATTATTTTATGCACATGCTCCTTATTTTATTTTTTCCTAACATACCTCACTAACATAACATGTTTGTGACATGTTTCCACTCATGATGCACTAACACAACATGTCTATGACATGTCTTGCCCATCACACTTGGTCTACCATGCTTGTCATGGCCGGCCACTACTCATTAGGGGGGAATTTGACATGCAAGTCCCCCCTTTTTCCACATGCACTAATAGGTCCTTACGCATTGACCTATCACATTTTAAAATTTTCTCACATAAGTCCTGTTTGATGAAATTCACTTACAATTAACAAAATTCAAACACGAAATTTTCACACATGCACATGTACATATAATGAGCATCAATTATGACGGTTAATTATTTTTACGACTTGGTTTAGCGGTCCCGAAACCACTTCTCGACTAGGGTCAATTTTGGGCTGTCACATTACCAGTCCAGGCTAAACTCTAATCATAACGTATGCTCGAGAGGTATTATATCAGAATTTCCCATCTGGGCTAAATCCTTTCTATAACAAGGTCAATGGGATTACTCGTCCGAGCTAAATCCCATCTTTAACGAATGTAGGACCTTATTAGTTTCGGGAAAACGCACATAATCATTGGAATTCAACATTCAATCGGGACTTAACCCTTTATCACCATTTCAAGCATGTATCAAATTTACCATTATAGTATACAATATAAATCACATTTCATACAAACACAACATTAAATTAACATAATTACATGCTCGATTAAGTTACACGAACTTACCTCGACACTTGTTCGTGTTAGAAATCTACTAATCCGAAACCTTTTCTTTTCCTCGATCTAACCTTGAATTAGTGTTGTTCAGATCTATATAAATGAATTTAACCATCAATTTCACACATTTCATATTTAAATGGACTCAATTTATGTCCTAGGTAAAATTACCATTGTGGCCCTAAGTTTTCCATAAATTCTACTTGTCCCTAGGCTCGAAAAATGAAACTTGTGCAAATTACTCCCTATTCCAAGCCTAATCAAAGCCCCATTACAAAAATTTTACAGCACATGTACTCATAGAATTCTAGAATTTTTCATCAAATTTTACAACTTTTCATTTTAGTCCCTAAATCATGTTTTCATCAAAAATCACTTTGTAAAAGTTGTTTATCTATCAATAATCTTTCATTTTCTACCATAAATTTCTAATTTCCAAAATATACATCCATGACCCATTTTTTATATCTTGATAACTTTTCAAATTAATCCCTCAAATAGAGAGATTAAGCTATTCCGGTTTCAAAAATACCAAAATTACTAAAAACTGGACAAGAAAACTTACCCAATTAAGTCTTGAAAGTTTCTTTTCTCTTACCTAGGGTTTTCATGTGTTTTAGGTTGAAGATGATATAAAATAAGATGACTTCTTTTATCATCTTTTTAATTAAGTAAGTATTTTGCAATTTCCAATTTAGTCCTTACCCTTTTTCTATATTTATATGGATGACTTATCAAGGAAAATCTACATACTTTTCTTAGTGGTTTAATTACCATAAAAGGACCTCTAGATTTGAATTCATAGCTATATAACCCTTATAGCTAATAGAATTCAACTTTAGCATTTTATGCGATTTAGTCCTCGTAATTAAACACTTAATCGATAAAATTTTCATTTCAAAATTTTCAAACAACATGCCGATTATAATACAGATCATATAACGAAATAAAAAATAAACCTTATTTTTGGGTCGAATTTGTGGTCCCAAAATAACTGTTTTGTTTTCACCGAAAAAAAGGGCTATTACAACTCTCCCCCCTTTAGGGATTTTCATCCTCGAAAATCTTACCAGTAAAAAGATTCTGGTATTGCTTCCTAATAGTATCCTCCAGCTCCCAGGTAGCCTCTTCAATACCATGTTTTTTCCAAAGAACTTTTACTAAAGCTACCTTTTTATTTCTTAACTCTTTTGTTTCCCGAGCTAAGATTTGATTGGTTCTTCAATATATGTCATATCAGGCCGAATCTCTACCTCTGTCAGAGAGATAATGTGTGAAGGATCGAATCGATACCACCGTAGCATAGACACATAAAAAACATTGTGAGTCTGATCAAGTTCTGGGTAAAGCTAATCGATATGCAACCGCTCCAATTCTTTCTATAATCTCATATGGTCCAATGAACCGTGGACTCAATTTTCCATAACGACCAAACCGGAGAACTTTCTTCCAAGGCGACACTTTCAAGAATACTTTGTCACCGACTTGAAATTCTATTTCTTTTCGCTTCAAATCAATGTAGGACTTTTGATGATTAGAGGCTGCTTTCAAGCTGTCTCAAATTACTTTCACTTTTTCCTCGGTCTCTCGAACCAAGTCAACCCCATGTAACTTTTTCTCACTGAGTTCAGTCCAATACAATGGAGTTCTACATTTACGACCATACAAGGCTTTATATGGTGCCATTTTAATACTAAACTGATAACTGTTATTATAAGCAAATTCAACCAAAGGCAAATACATTTCCCAATTATCTTCAAACTCAAATGTACGACATCGAAGCATATCTTCGAAGATCTGTATTACCCATTCAGATTGACCATCTATCTGGGGATGAAATGCAGTACTAAAGTGTAACTGAGTACCTAGAGCTTCTTGCAATTTGCTCTAGAATCGAGATGTAAACCGAGAATCTCTATCTGAAATAATGGAGACAGGCACTCCATGCAATATGACAATCTCAGAAACGTATAATTCAGCCAATCTATCCAAGGAATAATCCATACATACCAGAATAAAATATGCAGACTTTGTCAATCGATCAAAGATTACCCAAATAACATCTTTCTTCTTTGGAGACAAGGGTAATCCCATTACAAAGTCCATGGTAATTCTTTTTCATTTCCATTCCGGTATCATAACCGTCTATAATAGTCCAGAAGGCAACTGGTGTTTAGATTTTACTTGCTGACATATCAAACACTTAGATACAAATTTAGAAATATCTTGTTTCATTCTCAGCCACCAGTACATCTTTTTCAAATCATTATACATTTTATTACTACCAGGATAAATAGACATGTTACCATTATGAGCTTCATTCAAAATCTCCTGTACTAGTTTGGAACCTTTCGGTACACATACTCTGCCTCTGAATAACAAACAACCATCAGTCCTGATCTGAAATTCTGAGTCAGGAGTAGATTCATTTTGTATGCGTCTTACTTGCAACTTGCTATCATTTTTTTGATCTTTAGAAATCTGTTGCAAAAACATTGGTCTAGCTTTTAACTCAGCTATGATTGAACCATCTTCAAACAATAACAATCAGTGTTCATTGCTCGCAAAGTATACAGGGATTTTCTGCTCAAAGCATCTACCACTACGTTGGCTTTCCCTGAATGGTAGTCAATAACAATATCATAATCCTTTAATAACTCAAGCCATCTACACTGTCTGAAATTCAAATCTTTTTGTGACATCAAATATTTCAAGCTTTTATGATCAGTGAATATGTGACATTTTTCACCAAATAAGTAATGCCGCAAGATTTTCAGTGCAAACACTATGGCTGCCAATTCAAGATCATGTGTCGGGTAGTTCTTTTCATGTGGCTTCAGCTATCTTGAAGCATAGGCTACTACTTTACCGTCTTACATAAAAACATGGTCTAAACCATGCAATAACATATCACTGTAAACTATAAATTCCTTACTCGATTTTGGCTGAACTAACACTGGAGCTTTTGTCAATAGTGCTTTTAATCTGTCAAAACTCTATTGACATTTATCAGTCCACTCAAATTTTACATCTTTTTGCAGTAAACAAGTCATCGGAGAAGCTATCATTGAATTTTTTTTTACAAATATCCGATAATAACAAGCTAGTCCTAGAAAACTTCGGACTTCAGACACATTCTTCGGTGACTTCCAATTAAAAATGTTTGAAATTTTATTCGAGTCTACTCTGACACCTTCAGAAGATACTATATGCCCAAGAAAACTAATTTCCCATAACCAAAATTCACATTTACTGAATTTGGCGTACAGTTGTTTCCCTCGCAAAGTTTGCAACACTATTCTCAAGCACTCAATGTATTCATTTTCATCTCAGGAATAAACCAAAATATCATCTATAAATACCACTACAAATCTGTCCAAATAAGGGCTAAAAATTCTGTTCATCAAATCCATAAGCACTGCAGTTGCGTTTGTCAAGCCAAATGGCATCACAAGAAACTCATAATGTCCATATCTGGTTCTAAAAGCTATCTTTGGTACATCCGATTCCTTTACCCGTAGTTGATGGTAACCAGAACGGAGATCAATCTTTGAAAATACAGTGGCACAAAGTTACATGTGGCTTCGTGCATATATATGAATGTGTGGAACCAGGATCAATCAATGCAATAATACTAGTATCAAGTAGAGAAAATGTACCAGTAATGACGTCTGGTGCAGAGGCATCTTCTCTTGCACGAATAGCATATGTCATTGCAGGTTCTCGTGCCTCAGATCTAATTGCTGTATCCTTGGTAGTACCTCGACTGCCGCTAGACAGGATGGTGGGGTGGTCTACCCCTTGAAATAGGATTACTCATCTTCAAAGTTGGTTCTATTTAATTTTCAACTCTTTCAGGACAATCCCTGAGAAAATGGTCAAGTGAACCACAACCGAAACAAGCTCCACTTCTAGACCGACATTCCCCATGATGAAATTTGTTACAATGTTTACATTTTGGTTTGAGTTTACCGACACTACCCACCCTGGTCACAGACGGAGATGAAGACTTCGGATTAGAATGCTGAGAGCCCCGCTCTCTTCTATAGTATCTCATAGAGGTGGTCACACGATCATAATACTTCTTTAATTTCCTAGAAGTAAATGATTGTGATTTACTCATAGTTTTTTTTCCAAAAACCCGAGCCTCTCCTTTAGTTGTCTCTTTTCTTTACAAAATTCCTTAACTTTGTGTGCTCGATCAGCTAACACTGCAAATTCCCTTATTTTGAGAATTCCAATCAATAACTTGATATCCTCATTTAAACCCTATTCAAAGCGTTTACACATTTCAGCCTCGGTTAGAACCCATTCTCTGGCATACTTGCTCAACCGAACAAATTCCCGTTCATATTCGGATACAGTTATGTTTCCTTATTTGAGCTCTAGGAATTCTTTCTTTTTCTGATCCATAAATCTTTGACTCACATACTTCTTCCTAAATTCAGCCTGGAAGAATTCTAATATGACATTCTCCCTCGATACCACTGAAGTTATGGTAGTCCACCAATGATAAGCTGTATCTTTTAGTAGAGATACCGCACATTTCAAACACTCAGCAGGTGTATAAGATAGCTCATCAAAAACCCGGATAGTTTTTTCTAACCAAAACTCGGTCCTTTCCAGATCACCATCTCCAGTAGCTCTAAATTCTTCCTCCCCGTGTTTGCGAATTTTATCTATCAGAGGCTTACTAATTAAAATAGGTTCAGCACCCTGTGGTGCCTTAAGAACCGGTTAGGGAGCAGGTGGGAGAGGTCTTTCTACAGTAGGGTTTGTTCTCAGATACTGGGTCAACCATTCATTCATCATTTGAAAGAAGGTTTGTTTTGCCTCCTCACTTCGGCCCTCAGACACAGGCCTTTCACTACTAGACGCAGATGCAACTCTTTGAACTGAAGCTGAAGCATTGCTATCAACTTTCTCAGATTTACCTCTAGCTCAGTTGGATAACATTATTATATGAAAAAAATAATTAAAAATGATCAGGAGTCATCACACTATCACAATTTATATAATGGCATGTATAGCTAAACTCGTGTTTGCTACGTCAAATCCTAGAATCGGCTAAATCGTAGCTTTGATACCACTAATGTAACACCCCTAACTCATATCCGTCATCGAAACAGGGTTATGAAGCATTATCGAAACATTTAGAAACATTTACAAATAAATTATGTACATGACTATTCATTTACCGAGATCATTCATAACGTCCCTTGATTAGACCCTCGAGGCCCAATACGAACACTAGAATCGAGTCGGGACTTAATCAGATACTCTAAAAACTTTTCGTGAGATTTCAAAATTTTTCCAAGGTGCAGGGCTCACACGCCCGTGTGGTATAGGGACATGCTCGTGTGGTTAGGCCATGTACTACACACGCCCGTGTCCCTAACCCGTGTAACTCTCTGACTTTTTAGGCATGAAGAAATTGAAGTCACACGGCCAAGTCACATGCATGTGTGCTATGCCATGTGACAAATTAAATTTTTAAAATTTAGGTGCAGTTTTCACACGGCCATGTAACACGCCCGTGTCCAAGGCTGTGTCAACCACATGGCTGATACACACGCCCGTGTCTCTACCCTGTGCCCAATTAGCATTCTTTTTCTCATTTTTAAGGTGCAAGGGACACACGGCCTAGCCACATGCCCATGTTACCAAGCCATGTGTCACACGCGGTCTAGACACACGCCTATGTGCCCGTGTGGACAAAATGAAGCCATTTCTAGCTTCATTTCTCATCCAAATTTTCACTTAAGACCTGCACTTGCAACACACAACCAATGCCAACCATTCCAAGCACTCAAATTGGGCAATTTCCATTATTCAACAAGGCATATCACTACATGCATATGTGATTATAAACTTACCTTAGATTAACTTAGGCATTAACATCATTTGATCACATGTACTTAACATAACACATATGAATGTATATCATAATAACCTATTTAAACATACCAAAGTAAGCCATTACTAGCCATTACAAATGGCTAGGTTACAAAACATCATTATCAAGCTACCAATGGTCAAGTTCTCCTATACATGCCATTATACCAAAATGATTTTACTAGGTATACCCAAAATGACTAGTTGATAGTGTGACGATGCTCCAATGATCTTTCAACCTTCACAAGCTTCCAAGCACTATAAAATAAGGGAAAAAGAAAACAGAGTAAGCATTACATGCTTAGTAAGTTCGTATAACGAAAACTAAACTTACCAATCCTGTTTATTAAATCTAAGCATACAATGCTATGTTTCCATCCATTTGGCTAAATTGCCTAATCACATACATTCAATCAAACATGTTAGTCACTAAAATCTTCATATCAATCAACTAACATAGATGAACTCATCAAGCAATATTCTCTCACGTCATTATCATTTCATCTCAAGATTTTCATGCCATGTCAAGAGTTCTATGTCCGTTGAACCATTGATTTCCGAAGGATGCACAAGTAGTACACTCGAAGTGTACGATTCAATAATCCATCAATTTCTTATTCAAAGGTACCCATTAGGGCACTTAAGCAAGAAACACTCTCTCGAGCCACATGTTGTATAACAGGATTACCAGTCTAGGCTAAATCTTTTATATAACGTAAGCTCAGAGGAGCTCAATTAGGATTACTAGTCCCGGCTAAACCCTAATCATAATGTATGCTCGAGAGGTATTATATCGGGATTACCCATCCGAGCTAAATTCTTTCTTCAATGAGATCAATTCGTCTGAGCTAAATTCCGTCCGCAACAAATGTAGGACCTTATTAGTTTCGAGAAAGTGCACATAATCATCGAAATTCAACATTCAATTGCGACTTAACCTTTTATCACTATTTCAATCATGTATCAAATTTACCATCATAGTATACAAGTAAAGCACACCAATATAAATCACATAACATACAAACACAACATTCAATTAACATAATTACATGCTCGATTAAGTTACATGATCTTACCTCGACACTTGTCGTGTTAGAAATCTACTAATCCGAACCTTTTCTTTTCCTTGATATAACTTCGAATTAGTGTTGTCCGGATCTATATAAATGAATCTAACCATCAATTTCACACATTTCATATTTAAATGGACTCAATTTACGTCCTAGGCAAAATTACCATTTTGCCTCTAACTTTTCCATAAATTTAGATTTGGTTTCTAGGCTCGGAAAATGAAACTTGTGCAATTAATCCCTATTTCAAGCCTAACCAAAGCCCCATTACAAATTTTACAGCATATGTATTCATAAAATTCCAGAATTTTTCATAAAATTTTATAACTTTTCATTTTAGTCCTTAAATCATGTTTTCATAAAAAATCACTTTGTAAAAGTTGTTTATCTATCAATAATCTTTGATTTTCTACCATAAATTTGTAATTTCCAGCATATATATCCATAACCCATTTTTCATATCTTGATAACTTTTCAAATTAATCCCTCAAATAGAGAGATTAAGCTATCCCACTTTCAAAAATTCCAAAATTACTAAAAACGGGACAAGAAAACTTAACCAATTAAGCCTTGAAAGTTGTTTTTCCCTCACCTAGGGTTTCCATGTGTTTTAGGTTGAAGATGACATAAAATAAGATGACTTATTTTATCATCTTTTTAATTAATTAAGTATTTTATAATTTCTAATTTAGTCCTTGCCCTTTTTCTATATTTCCATTGATGAGTCATCAAGAAAACTACATACTTTTCTTAATGGTCTAATTACCATATAAAGACCTCTAGATTTGAATTCAAAGCAATTTAACCCTTATAGCTACTAGAATTCAACTTTCACTTTTTATGCGATTTAGTCCTTCTTATAATTAAACACTTAATCGATAAAATTTTCATTTCAAAATTTTCACACGACATGCCTATTATAATACGGATCATATAACAAAATAAAAAAATAAACCTTATTTTTGGGTCAGATTCGTGGTCCGGAAATCACTGTTCCAATTTCATTGAAAAAGATGGGTTGTTACAAGAATAATGCTAGGCTTGTTGCTCAAAGTAACACTCAAGAATAGATTATGATGGAACATATATTCCCGTAGCTAGAATAGAAGTCATTAGAATGCTCTTAGCTTTTGCATGCTTTAATGATTTTAAATTATATCAAAAGGATGTGAAAAGTGTTTTTCTAAATAGTTTTATAAATGAATAAGTGTATGTTGAACACCACCCAATTTTGACAATCCAAAATTTCCAAACCATTTTTTTAATTATAAAAAACTTTATATGGTTTGAAACAAGCTCCTAGAGCTTAGTATGGAAGACTTTCAAATTTTCTTTTTGAAAAAGGTTTTTCTAAAAGAAAGGTTGATACAAAACTTTTTATCGAAAGAAAAGACAAAGATTTATTAGTGGTTCAAATATATGTTGATGATATTATTTTTGGTGATACTAATGATTTTCTTTGTCAAGAAATTTTCAAGCTAATGCAATGTTAATTTGAGATGAGCATGATAGGAGAACTAAACTTCTTTTTCAGATTCCAAATCAAGCAATGTAGGATGGCATATTCATCAATCAAGCTAAATACCCAAGGACAATGCTCAAGAAGTTTGGGATGGACAATCTCAAACCACAAGCTACACCTATGAGCACTTCTCCAAAGCTTGACAAAGATGAAGAAGGTAAATGTGTGGATTTAAAATTATATAGGTTAATAATTGGCTCTTTACTTTATCTTACTGCAAGTAGACCCAAAATTTTGTTTAGTGTTTGTTTGTGTTCTAGATATAAATCATGTCTTAAGGAATCTCATTTACAAGCTATCAAGAGAATTTTTAGGTACCGTATAGACACTCTTAATTTAGGACTTTGGTATCCTAGAGACTATTCATTTATCTTGCATGCTTTCTTAGATGCGGATTTTGGAAGTTGTAACTAGATAGGAAGAGCACCTCCGATACTTGCCAATTCATAGGCAACATGCTAATTTCATGGTTTCCAAAGAAACAAAATAGTGTTGCGTTGTCCACCACTAAAGCGGAATACATTTCTATCGGTAGTTGTTATACTCAAGTTTTATGAATGAAACAACAACTTAAGGACTATTTAATTGATGTAGATACTATTCCTATCAAGTGTGACAATACTAGTGCTACTTGTCTCACTAAAAATCCCATCCAGCATTCTAAGACTAAGCACATTGAAATAAGACATCATTTCATTAGAGATCATGTCCAAAAAGGTGAAATTGTTCTAGAGTATGTAGACACTTTGCATCAATTAGCTGATATTTTTACAAAACCATTAGATAAAAAAAGATTTTGGACACTTAGGAGAGAACAAGGTATCACTACCTTACCTTGATTTTATGTTCAAATAATTTTATGCACTTTGTTGTTTTTCAAAATATTTTATGATTGAAATTGTTTGAAAAAGCATGAACAAATTATTTAAATGACTCCCATATGGAATTAGTTAGGGGGAGTTGATTTTGCATGACTAGTCTATTTTTGACTCATTTGATCCAATTTACAATATTGTAGAATGCCTTTAAATATGTTGAATTGGACTTTGTTTAATGTTAATATTCAATTTTTGCATGCATTATAATGCTTTATGTTTCATATGTGTCATGCACAATTTTGACATATTTAAGCATATGAAATCATTAGAATTTGATAAAAAGTCATTTTAAGTTAATTTAAAACATATGAGTACTTAGAAACCAAGTTGGGAACAATTTTTTGTACTTTGGAAAATAGATTGGGAATCTGGTATCGATACTAGCAAAAATCATCGATACTTTTTGAAAAATTATCGATACCCCTTTAAAAAAATTCATACCTATCAAGTTTTATAATTATCCACCGTGTTTTTAAACAAAAATGTTGTTTTTCCCCCAAAATTTCTTCACCTGTTATTCATCCTTCCAAAACCATAGCTTCTCAAAAATTTCAAATCTTCCATTTTCTCTTCAAAATCACTAAACAAAGCAACTATCATTATCGTTTTCATCAA
This sequence comes from Gossypium hirsutum, assembly GCF_007990345.1. NCBI lineage: Eukaryota > Viridiplantae > Streptophyta > Magnoliopsida > Malvales > Malvaceae > Gossypium > Gossypium hirsutum. Next base: position 97,619,898 of record NC_053434.1, read on the forward strand.
GGATTACACAAGGTTGCTCAAGGATTTCATCCTTTTAAAACACATTTTGAGGTTTTTTTTGTAGTTTCAAATTTTTATTAATTTTTTGTTAAATTGTTGTTTTGAAATTGTGTTTTTGGGACGATTTAAAAGCTATTTATTATGTTTTTTTATGCAAGGGTTTACCTATTTTTCCTATATTGTTGAATTTTTTTGTTTTAATCTCTTGTTCACCAAGTGTTTGTAGAGATTCCCAACAAAATTTCTTAATAAAATGAAAAGTTTTAAAATTTTGAGTCTTATGTCATAACGAGAGGGAGTCCCTCGTCATGACGTGACTTCCTATCTGGTTTCATCGCAATGACATAAATTCTCGTTGCGCCGTGACTTGGGCTCAAGCTCGTCCCGACGACCCATGATCTCTGTCACAACATGGTTGCCTCGTCATGATGACGTTTGAACGACGTCACCTACTGCTTTGGCCAAAAAATGTACCAAAAGTACACAATGCAATCTCAACACTCAATTTCTTATTTTATGCCTAAGTCAATCACGATTTACCTGAAAAAATTATCTAAATTTCATACCAAATCATTCTCTTATAATATACACAAATCAACCAATTCACCATGCCTTAATTGGTACCTAATCACTTCATTCAAATCTAACAATACAAGCAACTCTACCTAGCATTTCAAGCTTCCCAATCAACAATCATCCTTTCAACAATACATACTTTTTCCTATTTTACAATGACCAATTCAATTCTATCAAACTCAAACCACGTTCATAATATCTCAACATGCCAAATGCATAACCAATTCAATCCCATCAATTGTATGCATCTCACTAACCTATTTCAACTTAAATCTTGCATGCTTGCTCATAGTCATAGTTCTAGCATCATTAAAAAATTCAACCAACGTCATATATATATATATTCATATACATACATGGTTCATGTCATCTCAAGTAACATTAACATATATCCGAACTACATTAAACACAAATTCATCATTCAATTGAACACTATATAAACATAAGACTCCTTTAGGTACATGCCATTAGACTAACAAGAAACTTCACCAATTTAAGGAGTCTGGAATTTTGGTTGGTTGCTAATTTTGTCAAGCAATCATAAACAAAACCTAACCTGTGCACGAGAAAGCAAAATAGTACGCTAAGTATGAACTTAATGGTATTTCTATAATCGAACATTAGATATAACATAACTAAGTTAAATCATGAAGATAAAATGTCATACATTACAATACCAAATCATATATTATTATCCAACATTTCATCATGCGCATCAATTCATCAATATACAACTAATTAAAAAATGTCATACTTTTATACAACAATTTTCAAATTGAATTAATTGATTTATTGCTTATTTATGATAATTTCTTAATTCATTCCTATCATTATAGTAGCCAATCATCAACTTATATAATTAATAGCATAATTCATCTCAATTTCACATTTATATCAATACATAATACTTTTAAATCTATTCAATTTAGTCCTCGTTACAAACAAAAAATCCAAATCAAATTGATTTAGCTCGATTTAACATTCCCAACTCACTTTAGGATCTTACCATACAATTAAATTCATAAATGCATCAATAAAAGTGAGTTCAGATTATAGAAATACAAACCTAAACTCCGAGCTATTTGTTGACAGCTTTGTCTTTTCCTTTCTTTTTCGAGGAATCTGAGTCAAGTTTAGCTACAAATTAACACAAACTTACCAAATCAATCAATATACAAACAATTTCACATTAAATTGCTACTTTAAAAAAATTTACATTTTATTCAATTTAGTCCTTAAAATTGGGACTAACATAACTTTTAATCTAGAACTCAAATTTTCAATCTAATTTCACTATAGCCCTAAATGGACCTCTTATTTCTCATTTTTACCCCAAATTTTTTAGCTTTTTTCATTTTAGTTCCATTTGCACAAAATTATAAATTAACTTTACTATTTAGTCTTTTTTTCACTCTTAAGCTTATAATCTTATCAATTTAGTACCTAAAACTTCAAGAATTCATCAATGACATCTTTCCAAAACTTTAATAGTTATGAAAATTAACACACGGTCCAGCTAAATTAAACTCCCAAAATTTCAAAAACATAAAAATTATAATAAAAAAACTAAATTGCACTAACCAATTGAAGTTTAAACTTTGAAACCCATTGATCGTGGGTTAAGAGTTTCTCCTTCTCCAATTTCGGTTGAAAAGATGAAAACATTCATGTTTTCTCTTTCTTCCCACTTTCATATTTTATTAATTATGTTTTGTTTTATTAATTTAATTTTAGGGTAAACTATCAAAATAGTCACTTTTGTTTCCCTCAGGTTACATTTCAGTCACTTATGTTTGAAATGCTATGTTTTAGTCAGTTACGTTAACGTGTTGTAACATTTTAGTCAATGAAACATTAATTGTCGTTAACGATGTAACGTAAGCTGACGTGGCATGTTAAACCATCATTTCAAACAACCATTTTAGGTTAAATTATACATTTGATCCTTATTTTTTTGTTTTGAGCAATTTAATTTTTTTTCTTTTATATTCTTTTAACTTTCCTTTCTTTTTTGTATTTTCATTCTATTCTGTTTTCCTTCTATTTTCCTCCCCTCTCCATCTCTTTTAACGTAAAAGAAAAAAAATTAAATTGCTCAAAACGAAAAAAATATAGGGACCAATTGTATAATTTAACCTAAAATTTTCATTTGAAATAATGATTTAACGTGTCACATTAGCTTACTCTTACACCATTAATAACAATTAACGTTTAGTGACTAAAATGTTACAATATGATAACATAAGTGACTAAAATGTAATCTGAGAAAAATAAAAATGACTATTTTGGTAGTTTACCCTTAATTTTAATATTTTTTTATATATTATAATTTATACATATATCGCCCACTAATTCCATTATGGTATAATTACCAAATTGATTCTTACTCTAAGTTTTCACTTAAAAACTATAGTAATTTAACTTTTATCACTTTTACAAATTAGTCTTTGTACCTTAATTAAACACTAATTCAATAAAAGTACCTATCCAAAATTTAATTCACTTCTAATATAACTCCATAAATATTTAATAAGAATATTTATGATCTCGTTTTACGGAAACAGAGTCCCAAAACTGGATTTTTCGATACCATTGATTTTCGGGTCATTACATTAACATTGTACAAGTTTTTTTCTATTTGATTTTAATTCTAAAAAGTAACCAGTTTAGTGATCAATATTTATACATTCTATCAATTTGATTTTTATTTTAAAATTTTAATAATACATAATTCAAAAATATATAAAATTTTATAAAATATCAAATTATTCAAAAAATATTAAATAAAAATTACTTTTAAAAATACATAAAAGAAATTGCAAGAGATCGACCCGATTAAGTAACAAAATAGCAAAAATAGCGGAAGAAATTGAGAAATTGAGCACACAAATTTAACGTAGAAAACCCCGCAAAAGAGGATAAAAAAACACAAGAAAAGATAATTTTACTATAATGGCAAAAGAATGAAGAGTACAAAAGATGGAAATAAAAACCCAAAAACAAAGAACCTTCAAAGCGTAAACACAAAATTCTCCAAAAGGGTTATGAGTTTTAATCTTTTAATGGGTGTGTTTTCTAAGGTTGTAAAAGAGTCTATTTATAGGCTAAATTCGTAGGTCAAATAAATTATACTAATAAGTGCTTAATATATTATACTAATAAATATTAAATATTCTAGAAAGAAAATAAATTTTGTTTAACTTGACTTGAAAGCAATATCCTATTTTATTTAACAAGAATTTGGGTTACACAACTCTAATAATCTCCACCTTGACACGAATTCTCACAACGCCAACTTTTCCAAAGCCTGCCACATGCCTATCTTGAATTATGTAGGGAATTAATTGAGTCGAATCCGCACTTAGAAGTTCGAAGACTTATAGCCTTCGACTTGTGCACTGCCAAATCAAAACTAACCTGGGTCTGATTGTAACACCCTAAATCCGACCTAGATGTTATGGCCAATTCTGAGAATGTTACGAAGGAAAACTATAAGTCCAACCTTATTGTATTGAAAACCTCATATAATTTGTTACTAAAAGAGTCGCCTTTTTTTAAAAACATAATATTATACTCATTAATGAAACCATCGGTTGTATGGCCTTTCAAGTAAACCATTAATTTACAATGGAAGTTTAAAAAGTCGTTAAGTTTTGAAAACTGACTTTGTGATCTTAAAAACTTTTTTTATGTAAAACCATTTGTTTTCGTAAATTTTTTTGTCGAGCGTCACAACAAACTTAAACCAAACCCAAATCCAAAAACAAAACCAAAAATTCCAGAGAGTTCCAAAATTACAAAACTCTCAAAAGAAAACCCGAAAATCAAATGAGCTATTAAGTAAATACAGTTTACTGGCTAGTGGTCACAATTGAGCCTCCTCGCACCGACCTGCCTAAGCCTGAGGATTACCTGAACAGAACAGACAAACAAATGTAAATTTTAAAAACTCAGTGTGTAACTCAATGGAAACATAAATTTAGATTTAACCACATACAGAACAGAAACAGATATAAATCCTTAACAGAATCAGATTATCCACAGAATCATACAAATATGAAAGTCCTACCCCTATCCTCTACACACCAACTCTGACCATCCCAACACACCATATGAGGTATAACCCACCCAGCCCTACACACCACATAGTGTTTATACGACACTTATTAGAATAGTCGCAGTTCTGCTGCCAGTGTATTGCTGATATAACGCCTCATAGAATAATTCCCCCAAACATCACAGATCCCATCCTACGATCAGAAAAATCAGAATAATCAGATACCAGATACCAGAATTACCATATCTAACATGCTCGTATAACAGATAACAGATGTAATATCCTGAATTAGGGCTTAATCAAAATAATGGTTTTGTGATCACGAATCCGAGATAGAAATAATTATTTTATAATTATTTTGATGAATATGATATGATTGCATGATTGTGTGAAAATTTCGTGATGAAATTCTATGCCTAAAGTGCTTAAATTGAAAGTAGGGACTAAATCGAATAAGTTTCAAAATTTGCATTCTAGAAGTTTTTAGTATGAAATTGCATTGAAATATTAATTAGGAGGTCTTAAATAGAATTTGACCAATTTCTAAGTCTATGGACAAAAATTGGACATGGATGGAATTTTTGGAAAGTTTAGTAGTAAGGGCATTTTGGTCATTTAGTTATTAAAATGAATTAAAAACAAAATTAAAAGCCAAATTTTGTCCATCTTCTTCATTAGGCCAAAATTTCAAGGGTTATCCATAGTTAGGGTTTGTTTCAAGCTTCCAAGCTCTATAGTAAGTGATTCCAAGCCCCGTTTTTAATGTTCTTTACATTTTTGGAATCGCGGTAGCTCGATTAAGCTTATGTTAGCAATAATTCAACCTAGGGTTTATATTTGGAAAAATACCCATAGGTGAAATTTGTGTATTTTGATGTTTTATGATAGAATATGGGGTTTTAAATTATGTTAGACAACTTGTGCTACTCGGTTTTGAGTGAAAACGAGTCAAAGGGCTTAATCGGCAAAAATACCTAATAGTCACAAGTATACGTTAGAGTAAGAATTTGATGTTGCCATAGAAGGGAAAAATGATCAGCATGTTATAAAACATAAGAATAAGGAATAAAGTTTAATTCCCGAGCCTAGGGGCAAAAGTGTAATTATGCAAAAGTTTAGGGGCAAAAGTGTAATTTTTCCAAAGTTCGTATTAAATGCTGTTTTGATGAATGCATGTATTAAATAAGACTAATTTGGCATTATAGATCAAGAGAAACGAGATTCAAGTCGCGATCGAGGAAAAGAAAAGATTGTGGACTAAATTGCAAAATCTTTATATTTTGGTACCAAGGTAAGTTCATGTGTAAATAATGTAGCATAATTGTTATTTTTAAGTTATTGATGTTAATTATATGATATGCTGATTTTTATTATGAAATATATGCTTTGTGGTTATTTTCGAATAAAATGCAAATTATGTGTATTAATTGTTAAATATAAAGTACTACCGAGTATTGGTTTTGGTATTTTACGGAAGATGGCAAGGATATGTGTTCGAGGAAAATCCCGTTTGAACCTTAGGAATAGATTAGGATACAAGTGACATGTCACTAGGATGGTTGAGCATCCGAAATCTTTGAGTTGAGTCCGAGTTCACTTATGGATGCGAATGTCCGAACTCGTTGAGTTGAGTCCGAGTTCGTGAAATGTAACTAGGCATCTGAACTCATTGAGTTGAGTCCGAGTTCACTTATGGATGCGAACGCCCGAGCTCGTTGAGTTGAGTCTGAGTTCACTTAGGGGCAGGTTACATGATTTCTTGATTACATATGAGGCACTTATGTGCAAATTATCCGTGTATCCGAGTTGTATTCCGATGTGTTCAACGGGTGAAATTTCTAGTGAAATGGAAGAACACATAAGATGCAAGCGACGTTTTGGTAAGTGTTGTGAAATGGACACTTTGGACAGGTATGTTATTAATCCTCGGGTTGAAAATAGATACAACAACGATAAGGTGGTAAGATGATGAATGATGTTTAGAAATGTGATATATGTTTTGGTGATACCATGCTAAAGTTGTTTGGTATATTTGTATTGTTATGTTACTTGTTATTTACATATGAACTTACTAAGCATTTATGCTTACTCCCTCCTCTTTATTTACTGTAGTTTTGAACAAGCCAGCTCAGGAATCAGGACGCGTCGAAGGTTCGATCACACTATCCAAAGGACTTTCATCTGGGTAAATGGCTTGTAAAACTTAAGTATGGCATGTATAGCAATATACTTATTTTGTGTAAATAATTTTATGATATGGCCATGATTGGTTGAGAAAATGTTTGATATTGATAAGTCATGGTGATGGTTAAATTTAGATCATGTTTGATATCATGGAAGTTTAATAGGTTATCTAGTTCATAACAACTCATGAAAAGATGAAATTTGCCTTAAAACAGAATATTGCTGCAGCAATGACATGAATTTGAAAAATCACTAAAAATAGTATAAATGGAATTAAATGATGAGCAGGTTATGAAATTTAAGCTTAATGAGTCTATTTTCATATGGATTAGAAAAAACAGGCATATAAATTATAATTTATGAGATATTTGAAACCTTGTGAAACAGGGCCAGAGTGATTTCTGGATCTTCTATTCTAACTTTAAAAATTCATAATAAATTTTAAAAAAATTATTAGAAGTCATTCTTTATATTTAAAGATTCCTTATTGAGTCTAGTTTTAAGAGAAACAAACCTCATAGTAATTTAAGTTCTGTATAGAGAGATATCTGATTCGTAATACACAGAGGTCAGAGCAGTCGAACCCTGAAATAGGGGAGACTTTAACTAATAAACTGTACTAATTGGCCCAACCAAAAATTCTAGAAAAAAAATTAGTAAATAGATATATGAGTCTAGATTTATGGAAATTTTACGGATATTGATTTTGAGTTTCTTAACTCGAGATATGATTTTTCTTGTAACTGTGACGCGGGTAGCTAGAAAGCTGTGAATGTAGAAAAAAATGATTTGAAGTTCTTAATTTGATAAATTATGTTCGGTAACCCTTCAAGCTCGACTCCGACGACGATTTCGGGCGTGGGGGCGTTACATTTGGTGGTATAAGAGCAGGTTTAGTCGATTCTTGGGCTACGTGTTGTATGTACAGATTTTGCTATACATGCCATATGTATGAATTGTGATAGTGTGACGACTTCTGACCTTTTTAAATGATTTTTATATAGTAAATGGATCCCGATCCTGCTGTGGTACATGAAGTGGAGAGTAATGCGCCAGCTCCGGCTGAAGGGGCAGCGCCGACTGAAAACCCACCCCCTACTGTTGGTCAGGGAGGAGGAGAAAGGGATCGGGAAGCCTTTCTCCAAATGATGAGTGCATGGTACACTGAGTTCGTTCGTACGAACCCAAATGTACGACCTCCCCCACCTCCCCCAATTCCTCAACCTATGCCTCCGATGCCTCAGGGAGTGGATATGATAAAATTTCACAGAACCCCCGTTGATAGAATTCGTAAACAAGGGGCTGAAGAATTTAGAGCAAATATTGATGATGATGCAGAGAAAGCAGAGTTCTGGCTTGAAAATTCTATCTGGGTATTTGATGAATTATCTTGTACACCTGAAGAATGTTTGAAATGTGCTACATCTTTGTTGAGAGATTCAGCCTATAATTGGTGGAAGACTTTGATTTCGGTGGTACCGAAAGAGAGGGTAACCTCGGAATTCTTTCAAGAAGAGTTTCGGAAGAAATATATTAGTGAAAGATTTATTGATCAGAAATGTAAAGGGTTTCTTGAGCTGAAGCAAGGTAATATGACAGTCTCAGAATATGAAAGAGAGTTTGTTCGATTGGGTAAGTATGCCAGGGAATATGTTCCTACAAAAGCCAAGGTGTGCCGACGATTTGAAGATGGGCTTAACGAAGACATTAAGGTATTTGTTGGGATCCTTGAACTAAAAGAAATGGTGGTACTTGTCGATCGAGCTTGCAAGGCTGAAGAACTACTGAAGGAAAAGAAAAAGGTAGAATCTGAAACACGAAATTGGAAGAAAAGACCAATGAGTAATGCACCCTCACAGCAAACCGGAAAGTCAAGAAATATGAATCCTCGTTCCCAAGTTTTAGCTGGGCAATCATATGAAAATTTTAAGAAGCGAAATATGGGTCCTAAATCTCAGACTACTTCTACGGCTAGTGTGGGAAATACGAGATTTGTTAAACTCGAGTGCCAGCGGTATGGTAGAAATCATTTTGGTCCGTGCAGAGCAAATGAATGTTTTCGATGTGGTTCTCCGGATCATTTTATTAGAGACTGCCCAGAGAGAGCTGAGAAAGAAAATTTTCAGAATGTAAAAGTTAGTGGTGCAGACTTGAGGGGAAGGTATCCGAGAAAAGCTGGAAGTGAAACAAGCAGTAAGAATGTAGCCAGAGATGCAGCAGTTAGATCTAAAGGAAGAGCTCCGGCTAGAACTTATGCTATTAAAGCGCGTGAAGATGCTTCCTCACCCGATGTGATTACCGGTACATTTTCTCTTTATGATACTAATGTTATTGCTTTGATTGATCCCGGTTCTACTCATTCATATGTATGCATGAAACTGGTGTCTAGTATGAATATACCTGTTGAGAACATAGAATTTATGATTAGAGTGTCGAATCCACTAGGCAAATGTGTGATAGTTGATAAAGTATGCAAGAAATGCCCTTTAATGATTCGGGGTCATTACTTTCCGGTCGACTTGATGTTGTTGCCATTTGATGAATTTGATGTTATTTTGGGTATGGATTGGTTGACATTGCATGATGTTATAATAAATTGCAAATAAAAGGTTATAGAATTAAAATGTGAAAGTGGTGAAATCTTGCGGGTTGAACCAGACAAATCAGAGGCAATATTTAGTATGATTTCTTCGATGTCGGCTCAGAGATATTTGAGAAAGGGTTATGAAGCTTATTTGGCGTATGTAATTAATACAAAAGAAGTTGAAAAGAAAGTTGAATCAGTGCCGGTTGTGTGTGAATTTGCGGATGTATTTCCAGAAGAATTACCGGGTTTGCCTCCAGTCAGGGAAGTAGAATTTGGTATAAATTTGATACCGGGAACAGCTCCAATCTCGATTGCTCCATATAGAATGGCACCAACAAAGTTGAAAGAATTAAAGTCGCAGTTGCAAGAGTTGACTGATAAAGGCTTTGTGAGACCAAGTTTTTCACCTTGGGGTGCTCCCGTGTTATTTGTGAAAAAGAAGGATGGTTCTATAAGATTATGTGTTGATTATCGGCAGTTAAACAAGGTGACAATCAAAAACAAGTATCCATTGCCGAGAATTGATGATTTGTTTGATCAGCTAAAAGGAGCGACATGGATTTCAAAGATTGACTTGAGATCTGGGTATTATCAGCTGCGAGTGAAAGAGTCAGATATGCCTAAAACTACTTTTAGAACAAGTGTGACAGCCCTAATGTGACCCCAGTCGGAAAGTGGTTTCGGGACCACAAGACCGAGTCGTAAAAAAATAATTAATTGCTATATCCTGTGCTTATTATGTGTGAACATGAGTATGTGGAAGTTTCATTCCCTAATTTTACCAATTGCATGAGAAAATTTGTTAATAGGGATCGATTTGAGACATGGAGAAAATATGATAGCCCAATTTAAAATGGTCTATTAGTGCATGTACCAAAAAGAGTGGACTTGCATGTCAAATAGACCATTTTTGAATGTGAATGGCCGGCCAACACACGCATGCATTATGGTGTTCCCTTGTCTCCATTTTTTTTTATATTTGGTGGGAATTATGTATAATAAATTTATATTAGTAAGTGGTGATAAAAACAAAGTTCCTTCATCTTTTCTATCATCTTGCCGAAACCATAAGGAAAAGAAAAGAAAAAAAATGGAAGCTAGGACATTCGGCCAAGTGAGTTTATAGATTAAGGTATGATATCATGTGGTTCTTTTGGCATTTTTTTTTGTGAAGTTGAGTTGTTTTGATGCTCATAACATGACCAATGTGTTGATTTTTGAGTTGTGTTGCAAGAAACCTTTGGTTATGTTCTTATATGCCAAAGTGATGATGTTTTGTAGTATGTGATTTGAAATGGTTATAGATGAATATGAACTAAGAAACATGTATTATTGAGTAAGTAGAAGATAGAAAGGGGTTTAAATGGGAGGTTCATTTGATTTATTTTGTCCTTGTATGAAAAGTGGTTCTTGGTTATGGCCGAATGAGTCATGCTAGATTAGTTGAAAAGAATGTTCATGTTATGAGGTAATTTGAATAATTGACCGAAACATGAAAGGAATAATGAAAGTTGTATTAAGTTTAATGTGCATACTTTAGTCTAAGTGTTGAGGAGTATTCGGCTAAGATAGTTGAATGTGGGTGTTGCCGATTTTTAAATGTAGATTATGGGAGTGGCTATAATGGGCATTAAGATGTTGAACTTAAGAAATTAGAAGTAAATGAACTTGATAGTATTTAAGAGATAGAGGTGATAGATTAATGTTGCACATTCGGCTATGGTGAGGCATGTTGATGATCTTATCTTGATTTAGATAATTAGGCATAAAAGGGTGGTAAAGGGGATGGAATTGTCGAATGATTAGTTGGGTAACAAAAGAAGCATTCGGCCATCTCTTGAGAGCTTGTGTGATGTTGGGTTTAAAATTAGCAAAGGTAACTTACCTAATGCATGTGCATGTGTGATTAGATTTTTGATGATATGGTAGTTGCATGAGGTTATTAGCCGAATATACTAACATACATATACATGTGAAATTGGATTGTAAATATTTAGCAAGGTGGTTAAACTAGTTAAATTATTGATTTAGCTCAAGGAGTTAAAGGAGGTGAATCGAGCAAAGGCAAAGAAAAGGTTATCGAGTAGCCGAGTTGGAACCGTCTTACCCAACACGAGGTAAGTCATTAAGCATGTAGTTGGTATTATTTCAATGGTCATAATGTTATGTATTGATGCTGAATGGAATGAATAAATGTACATATATATATATATGCATGGACGTGTGTGATGATGAAATTGTTGAATGAAAGAAAAGAGGTAAGATGTACTGAGTTGTTGATCTCGGCACTAAACGTGCGGGATAACCATTTATGACCATGAGATTGGCGCTAAGTGCGCGGGATTAAATTGTACAGCACTAAGTGTGCGGTTTGACTATGTTGCACTAAGTGTGCGAAATGAATATGATGCACTAAGTGTGCGAATTGATTATGCGGCACTAAGTGTGCGAGTTTGACTATGTAGCACTAAGTGTGCGATTTGATTACGTAGCACTAAGTGTGCGAGTTGATTATATAGCACTGAGTGTGCGGGCTCAATATACATTCGTGAATCATTATGGACACTATGTGTGCGACACTATTGAGTCGATCGCGGACAACGGATCGGGTAAGTGTCTTGAGTACATGCTAATATGTGCTATGCTTATACTTGGTGTTGAGCTCGGTAAGTTGAACCTATGTGACAACTATACTTGAAGTCACGTACATAAAAATTTATCGTAGGATGGGTGAAAGGCCGTTTTGTTGTTTGATTGTAACGAAAATAAATTGATTTATGAAAATGCTTCAATGTCCTATTGATGAGTATATGGATTGTGAATGCATGAATTGATATGAAATTGAACCGATAGGTTGGAGGAACTATAGTATGGTTGGTATGGGTGGAGTAAATTGTCTCATTCCATTTTGTTTCCTCTTGTGATAATGTTGTTGATGAATGGTAGTGCATTGCTTTTGACTTACTGAGTTATAAACTCACTCGGTGTTTCCTTGTCACCCATTATAGGTTGCTTGAACTCATCTATTTTTGCGGGGTCAGGCCGTCATCGAAGTCATCACACCGGATAGCAAGTTTTGGTACTTTCTTCTTAGTTGGCTTAGAAGAACATTTTGGCATGTATAGGCTATTATGTTGTGTTTGAACTTTGGTATGTAAACTTTTAGCCATGCGAAAATGGCATAAATGTTCGGTTGGGTTTGGTTTCATAACGTTAGGTCGTGAATTTTGATGATTTGACCTTTTTATGCCATATGTCATGGTAAATTGTTTTGGTGTTAAAATTTATGATATGGCAATAATGTAGTAGGGAGAAGTTGACAATGATTAGCCTTGGCATGGTTAGTCATGATCATAATTTGTGATATGCATGAGGAACTATTAGTTGAATCAAGGAGTAAACATGAAGTGGGCATGGTTGCCTTCGTAACAGATGTTGGCAGCAGCAGTGACATGAAATCGAAAAATCACTAAAAATAGTAGGAATGGAATTGATTGATGAATAAATTATGTAATCGAAGCTCGATGAGTCTATTTTCATATAGAAGTAATGAAAAGATCATATGGATAGTATGTTAAGAGAAAATCAGGTTCTCGAGGGACAGGGCCAGAACGGTTTCTGGATTCCCTGCTCCGACTTTAAATTAACCAAAGATAATTAGGAGTCGTACCATATATGTATAGATTCCTCTCTGAGTCTAGTTTCTATAGAAACAAACGGCATCAGTATTGAAGTTCTGTCCAGGGAGATATCCAAGTCGTAATGGGCAAAGGTCAGTGTAGTCGACCCCTGCAACTTAGGAGACTTTGACTAATAAACTGTACTAATTGGCCCGACCAAAAATTCTAGAAAAAATTACATAGATGGGCACATGAGTCTAGTTTCTGGGAAAAATTACGAAACTGATTTTCGAGTTACGAAACTCCAGATATGATTTTTAAAACGACTAGTACACAGATTGGGCAGTGTCTGGAAAATAAATTTTGTAAAGGGGTTAAAGTCAATTAACACCCCGTGTTCGACTCCGGTGTCGGTGTCGGTTTCGGGTTCGGGGTGTTACAACAAGGTACGGTCATTATGAATTTTTAGTTATGCCATTCGGGTTGACAAATGCTCCTGCTATGTTTATGGACTTAATGAATCGCATATTTCGGCCATACCTGGACAGATTTGTTGTGGTGTTTATAGATGATATTTTAATTTATTCAAAAGATGAGACAGAGCATGCTGAGCATTTGAGGATAGTTTTGCAAACTTTGAGAGATAAGCAGCTGTATGCTAAGTTTAGTAAAAGTGAATTTTGGCTCCAGGAAGTTGGATTTTTGGGTCATATTGTTTCAGGTGATGGTATACGGGTTGATCCTAGTAAAATTTCAGCCATTGTTGATTGGAAACCACCGAAAAATGTAACTGAAGTTAGGAGTTTCTTGGGGCTAGCTGGGTATTATCGGTGGTTTGTAAATGGATTTTCTATAATTGCTGCTCCTATGACTAGACTACTCCGAAAGGATGTTAAATTTGAATGGACGGAAGAATGTCAACAGAGTTTCAAAGAAATGAAAAAGTTATTAACTGAAGCACCAGTGTTGATACAACCCGAATCAGGTAAAGAATTTGTGGTGTATAGTGATGCTTCTCTAAATGGTTTGGGGTGTGTACTCATGCAAGAAGGAAAAGTGGTGGCTTATGCTTCGAGACAGTTAAAACCTCATGAGAGGAATTATCCTACTCACGATTTGGAATTGGCTGCAGTGGTGTTTGCTTTGAAGATTTGGCAACATTATTTGTATGGTGAAAAGTGCCGAGTATATACCGATCACAAAAGTCTTAAATAATTGATGTCATAAAAAGACTTGAATTTGAGACAGCGAAGATGGTTAGAGTTATTGAAAGATTACGAGCTTGTTATTGATTATCATCCGGAAAAAGCGAATGTGGTTACCGATGCTTTAAGCAGAAAGTTGTTGTTTGCTTTGAGAGTTATGAACACTCAGTTCAAAATGTCAGATGACGGTTCGATTCTAGCAGAGTTAAGAGCAAGACCGATGTTTTTACAAGAGATTTTTGAAGCTCAGAAAAATGATCAAGATTTGCTAGCCAAGAGAAAACAGTGTGAAGCTGATACGGGATCAGATTTCAGAATCGGTTTTGATAGTTGTTTGATATTTAAAAATTGGATTTGTGTACCGAAAAATGATAAGTTGATTCAAAAGATTTTGCATGAAGCACATAATGGTTGTTTGGCGATTCATCCGGGCAGTATGAAGATGTATAATGACTTAATGAAAATGTACTGGTGGAGTGGAATGAAAAGAGATATTTCCTAGTTTGTATCAAAGTGCTTAGTTTGTCAACAAGTGAAAGTTGAACAGCAAGTACCTTCGAGATTACTTCAGCCTATTATGGTTCCTGAATGGAAATGGGATCGGATTACTATAGATTTTATATCAGGGTTGCTGTTAACTCCAGGGAAGAAAAATGCCATCTGGGCAATAGTTGACAGACTGACTAAATCGGCTTATTTTATTCCGGTACATACAGATTATTCTCTTAATAAGTTGGCTGAATTGTACATCCGAGAGATTGTTAGACTTCATGGGATACCTTTGTCAATCATTTCGGATAGAGATCCGAGGTTTACCTCACAGTTTTGGCAAAAGTTGCAAGAGGCATTAGGTACAAAGTTAAATTTCAGCACCGCCTTTCATCCACAAACTGATGGACAATCAGAGAGAGTAATTCAGATTCTTGAAAACATGCTCAGATGTTGCGTATTGGAATTTCAAGATAGTTGGGAATGGTAGAATTTGCTTATAATAATAGTTATCAGACGAGTTTGAAGATGGCACCTTATGAAGCATTATATGGTCGTAAATGTCGGACGCCATTGTATTGGACTGAACTCAAGGGAAATCAGATTTATGGAGTTGATTTAAAAAAAGAAACCGAAGAAAAGGTGAAAGTGATTCGAGATTGTTTGAAAGCTGCTTCAGATAGACAGAAATCTTATGTGGATTTGAAACGAAAAGAAATGGAGTTTCAAGTTGGTGATAAGGTATTTTTGAAAGTGCCTCCATGGAAGAAAGTCCTTAGATTTGGACGAAAGGGAAAGTTAAGTCTGCGTTTTATTGGACCGTATGAAATAATTGAAAAAGTTGGACCGGTAGCATATCGGCTAGCGCTACCACATGAATTAGAGAAGACTCATGATGTGTTTCACGTATCTATGTTACGTCGGTATCATTCGGATCCTTCACATATAATTTCACTGACAGAAGTTGAACTACGACCGGATATGACTTATGAAGAAGAACCGATTAAAATTTTAGCTCGAGAAGTCAAACAACTAAGAAATAAAAGTGTTGCACCTGTGAAAGTGTTATGGCAAAAGCATGGGGTAGAAGAGACTACATGGGAACTTGAAGAAACTATGAAAAACCAATACCCACACCTATTTACCGGTAAGATTTTCGAGGACGAAAATCCTTAAAAGGGGGAGAGTTGTAACATCCTAAATTAGGGCTTAATCGGAATAGTGGTTTTGTGATCACGAATCCGAGATAGAAATAATTATTTTATAATTATTTTGATGAATATGATATGATTGCATGATTGTGTGAAAATTTCGTGATGAAATTCTATGCCTAAAGTGCTTAAATTGAAAGTAGGGACTAAATCGAATAAGTTGAAAAATTTGCATTCTAGAAGTTTTTAGTATGAAATTGCATTGAAATATTAATTAGGAGGTCTTAAATAGAATTTGAGCAATTTCTAAGTCTATGGACAAAAATTAGACATGGATGGAATTTTTGGAAAGTTTAGTAGTAAGGGCATTTTGGTCATTTAGTTATTAAAATGAATTAAAAACAAAATTAAAAGCCAAATTTTGTCCATCTTCTTCATTAGGCCGAAATTTCAAGGGTTATCCATAGTTAGGGTTTGTTTCAAGCTTCCAAGCTCTATAGTAAGAGATTCCAAGCCCCGTTTTTAATGTTCTTTACGTTTTTAGAATACCGGTAGCTCGATTAAGCTTATGTTAGCAATAATTCAACCTAGGGTTTATATTTGGAAAAATACCCATAGGTGAAATTTGTGTATTTTGATGTTTTATGATAGAATATGGGGTTTTAAATTATGTTAGACAACTTGTGCTACTCGGTTTTGAGTGAAAACGAGTCAAAGGGCTTAATCGGCAAAAATACCTAATAGTCACAAGTATATGTTAGAGTAAGAATTTGATGTTGCCATAGAAGGGAAAAATTATCAGCATGTTATAAAACATAAGAACAAGGAATAAAGTTTAATTCCCGAGCCTAGGGGCAAAAGTGTAATTATGCAAAAGTTTAGGGGCAAAAGTGTAATTTTTCCATAGTTCATATTAAATGCTGTTTTGATGAATGTATGTATTAAATAAGATTAATTTGGCATTATAGATCAAGAGAAACGAGATTCAAGTCGCGATCGAGGAAAAGAAAAGATTGTGGACTAAATTGCAAAATCTTTATATTTTGGTACCAAGGTAAGTTCATGTGTAAATAATGTAGCATAATTGTTATTTTTAAGTTATTGATGTTAATTATATGATATGCTGATTTTTATTATGAAATATATGCTTTGTGGTTATTTTCGAATAAAATGCAAATTATGTGTATTAATTGTTAAATATAAAGTACTACCGAGTATTGGTTTTGGTATTTTACGGAAGATGGCAAGGATATGTGTTCGAGGAAAATCCCGTTTGAACCTTAGGAATAGATTAGGATACAAGTGACATGTCACTAGGATGGTTGAGCATCCGAACTCGTTGAGTTGAGTCCGAGTTCACTTATGGATGCGAATGTCCGAACTCGTTAAGTTGAGTCCGAGTTCGTGAAATGTAACTAGGCATCCGAACTCGTTGAGTTGAGTCCGAGTTCATTTAGGGGCGGGTTACATGATTTCTTGATTACATATGAGGCACTTATGTGCAAATTATCTGTGTATCCGAGTTGTATTCCGATGTGTTCAACGGGTGAAATTTCTAGTGAAATGGAAGAACACATAAGATGCAAGCGACGTTTTGGTAAGTGTTGTGAAATGGACACTTTGGACAGGTATGTTCTTAATCCTCGGGTTGAAAATAGATGCAACAACGATAAGGTGGTAAGATGATGAATGATGTTTAGAAATGTGATATATGTTTTGGTGATACCATGCTAAAGTTGTTTGGTATATTTGTATCGTTATGTTACTTGTTATTTACATATGAACTTACTAAGCATTTATGCTTACTCCCTCCTCTTTATTTACTGTAGTTTTGAACAAGCCAGCTCGGGAATCGGGACGGGTTGAAGGTTCGATCACACTATCCAAAGGACTTTCATCTGGGTAAATGGCTTGTAAAACTTAAGTATGGCATGTATAGCAATATACTTATTTTGTGTAAATAATTTTATGATATGGCCATGATTGGTCGAGAAAATGTTTGATATTGATAAGTCATGGTGATGGTTAAATTTAGATCATGTTTGATATCATGGAAGTTTAATAGGTTATCTAGTTCATAACAACTCATGAAAAGATGAAATTTGCCTTAAAACAGAATATTGCTGCAGCAATGACATGAATTTGAAAAATCACTAAAAATAGTATAAATGGAATTAAATGATGAGCAGGTTATGAAATTGAAGCTTAATGAGTCTATTTTCATATGGATTAGAAAAAACAGGCATATAAATTATAGTTTATGACATATTTGAAACCTTGTGAAACAGGGCCAGAGTGATTTCTTTATCTTCTATTCTGACTTTAAAAATTCATAATAAATTGTAAACAAATAATTTGAAGTCTTTATTTATATTTAAAGATTACTTATTGAGTCTAGTTTTAAGAGAAACAAACCTCATAGTAATTTAAGTTCTGTATAGAGAGATATCTGATTCGTAATACACAGAGGGCAGAGCAGACAAACCCTGAAACAGGGGAGACTTTAACTAATAAACTGTACTAATTGGACCAACCAAAAATTATAGAAAAAAAGTAGTAAATAGATATATGAGTCTAGATTTATGGAAATTTTACGGATCTTGATTTTGAGTTTTGTAACTCGAGATGTGATTTTTCTTGAAACTGTGACGCGGGTAGCTAGAAAGCTGTGAATGTAGAAAAAATGATTTGAAGTTCTTAATTTGATAAATTATGTTCGGTAACCCCTTAAGCTCGACTCCGGCGACGGTTTCGGGCGTGGGGGCGTTACAACAGACATGCATATTTAGCACTACGTTACATACATTTAGGCTTCGTTTGTTTGGCAGTAAAATGTTTTCCAGAAAATGATTTCTGGAAAATGATTTATTTTTTTGGAAATGATTTACTTTTCTGGTGTTTGGATGAATCTGTGTAAAATATTTTCTGTTGTTTGGCAGATTTTCTGAAAATATTTTCTGGAAAAGTTTTTTTTACATATATTAATAAATTTATATTTTAAGTTGTTTTTACATATATTAATAAATTTATATTTTAAAAGAGGTTATTAAGCGAATATTCGGTGGAGGGACGGATTACTCCTTCGAATGCATAGGTAACACAGGAATGGTAACAACTGCACTGCAATCATGCTGTGACGTAATTTCCTTGACTCATGATTTCATAATCCTTCTCTGTTTTAAAGAAGATTCTTAATCATGAAAATAGAAACTCACCAGTTTCTTTTCCATCCATTACGTAGGGATAGGGTTTAATAGTTACGCTCGGTGTACCAAAAACGAACCCGGAAATAGCATCTCATTATTCAGCATTTCTTTCTGGGAAAACATTGAAAGGGTCCCTATTTGGAGGATGGAAACCTAAATCTAATCTTCCTTCATTAGTAAACAAGTACATGAATCGGGTAAGATTTTCCATAACATCTTGTTAGATTGATTCGTACTTATTACTTCATTGATAAATTAATGAAAAAATAACTTATTTTTATAACAAAAATTTTGGGGGGGTTAATTCCACATCACTCGATTAATGGAACTTCGTAACAATATTGGTGATTTGAACTAAGGCATAAACATTAATAATAGTAGGACCAAATCATGTCAAATTAAAGTATAAAGACTAAATCATCAAAGTGATTATAATATATGGACGAAAACCTAAAAGGAAAAATCTTGAGAAGAAAAAGGCAAGACTTAGGTGCTTCACAATAAACCTTGATTTTCCATGGTTGTGAATCTGTAGAACATTTAGCAACTTGAAGATGGCAACCATGCATGACTGTGAATGTTATTTTATCTTATACATACATGCATGCATCCATACATCTATCTATCTATCTATATATAAATTTTTCATTGTTTTCACAAGAAATACATGTTAATGAGTTCATCACACATAATCTGCCATTTGAGGACATCAACAAAGCTTTCACGCTGATGAGAGAAGGAAAATGCTTGCGGTGTGTCATTCACATGCCAAATTAGTTTTCCATTTATGAGATTGTATCAATAAATGTGGAAATCTCCCTGACTTGGGCAATTCGTGTACTTTATTTCTATTTTATACAAATTTTAATATTTGTATATGTATTTTGTTTGTGTAATCTTTTCCTATTGTATTTTTTTATCTATATTATTATTTTGACTGAGTTAATTTCATGAGTTAATTGAACACCAATTTAGTTACAAAAAAATTTAAAAGACATTCTAAAAATATATATATTACTATAAACATATTTGTGTCTTTTTATATAAATTTATATAAAAAAATTAAACCAAAAATAAATCTTAGATTTGAACCTAAGACAATAAGATTTTCATAAACCTCAGCTCTACCCTTTCAATTAAAGCCTAATTGTTGATTTTTTACATGAATTTTTTTTTATAAACATAGCTTTTACATAATTTTCTTTGAAAAATGAGATGAAAGAGATAGCCATTTTCTACCTTAATACATAAAAACAAATCATTCCAAATTGAAATGATAACATAAAAGCAAAGCCTTAATGTTGCATATCATACCAATTCCATTATTCTATGGGTTGGTTCTCACAACATCTAACCAACTCAAACTTTGTTACTCTATCAAGCAAAAGTGAAAAATAAGAGCAATCACGGTTTTACTTCGTTCTTCTAGAGTAAAAATCCAGCTAATACGCAGTATTGTGAATCTTTTTATTATAAAAAAATATCCGAAAGCCATACATAAGCAAACTGAACACTGCAGTTCATTTTGGTTTTTGCAATCTTCTCTTCAGCCCTAGTGACAAGGACATATAATAAAGTTTGCTAAATAATGGGCAAGCTTCTAATTGAAGAGGGTTAGCAAATTATTAGTGCAACTTCAAAGCTTCTAGGGTAGCTAGTTAACCATAATATGATATAATCAACCATAAAGGCTAATGTCTCTTAAGCTTAAGCCTACTTGGTTAAATTATTATATATATCTGTCTCTATATAATGGGCAAAAGTGGCCATCTTCCTTTAAAATGTTCTCTAACTATGCCTTTCATTAATTGAAACAGCCAAAATGTTAGTAAAAAAGCAAGTCTGGTTAACTGTATACAAGTTATAGGTAACAATAATAAACATAGCTCAAAAGTGCTTTAACCAAAAATGGATCTCTTCTTACCGGCATGTCTGACTAGTTAGTGCAGCTAGTTACCGGTTAAAGCCTGTAGACTATGCTTAATAGTAAACAAAGACATCCCTGTCTGTGATACTGCTCTCATGAATGCCATATTTGCAGTCAAAGTTGGGGCACGCCAATAATCACCAGTTCCAAACACAATCTTATTTTTCAGTGCTAGCTTTCTTATAGTTGGCAGGCCCATCAATCGTTCTGAAGGGCTATCTCACATGACCCTATTACGGTTCATACATACAAATATTGAGATAAGTCATATGACTCCAAGTATAACCTAGGATCTAAGGTATAGCATAACAACTTATTTCAAAAAAAGGGCACTATTTCCTCCTTATGCAAGTCTACTGATACTGATATATAATTCTTATGCAAGTCTTGAATATAAAGCTTTTTTTGGACTTGATAACATTGAGATCAATCATAATACAATCCCCAAAAGTAGCAACAAAAGTAGCATCAAGAATATCCTCATAAAGTCTAGGATATTTAGAGATATCCAAAATTAATTCAAGTCAATCGATCCAATCTCCTTAAATTAGGAAGCAAAATAGATGTCATAATTAATAAAAGGATTAAATCCCATTAGATGAAAAAATGAACAAAGAGAGGTGCATAAAACATAAATCTACAACCCCCGACTGTTAACCAAGTAAGGTACAGAATTAGAGTTGAAATGAACTAATACACCTCAATAAAGACCAATAAATATCATATAAAAAAACAACATTGATAGACTTGAGAACCAACAAGCGCCCCAATGTTGAAATAGTTGAGCTCACTTCCATATACTACTAGAGACTTACCAACGAAAGAGTCATCTATGACTCAACTTGTTTACAACCCTAGTTCAACCTATGTCATATAAGCTCTTCATTTCCTTTAAAGTACTCATGTACCGTGCACAACACCTATGTCTGATGCATATTCAAACATAGATACCATGAGATGATATCCACATATATAGAAAATTTTAGAAACCAAGAAAAAAAAGTGTATTCGTGTCTGGGTAGCATAAAGTTAAACTATGAACATAAACACATGTTCAAGGCCTCGAGCCAATTTTTTCAATTTGAATTTTTACATGAATTATTTAAAAATAATAATCATCACATTATTCGTTTACATTACTTCACACTCGCAAACAAATAAATAATTGAACAAACGTAGAATTCCAACAAATAAATACAAAGTATAAATAAGACAGAGAGAAGGGGGAGTTTGGGCAAATAAAAATCAAAGGTAAATTCGAAATTTCCTAATTTTATAAAGTCGCCATCACCAATTATTACAATCTAAATAGTGAAATTACTATTATTATTAAACTGTAATTAACTCTAAAGTGTCCAATTTTAAGCTCTCTGTAAAATGTTTTAATTAAAGTAAATTAAAAGAGAAGGTAGAAGCCTTGTCAAATTACCTGCAATTGGGTTAGTTCTTTTTCTTCCTCCACCTCTTCTTTTTACGGCGATGGCGAAAATTCTCACCCTAAACAGTAATACAAGTGATTCATTTTTTTAGTTACTCCGTAGAATTTAAGTTCCTTTTGGGTTTCTTTTTAAGGCATTGTTTTAATTGATTTTATTATAATCCATAATACATGCAAATGAAAAGGAGAAAATGATTAAACAGGAAAAAATGTAGAGTAAACCTGAGATTAAAGAGGACCAAAAAATGGTGATTAAGGTTTTGGATCTGGATAAATACAGGTTAGGAACTATATCAGTTCTTGCACCAAAACCACAACCCCACATCACAAAACCCATCACAGTAGAATTAAAAAAGATGTCATACCTTGCGAAGAGGAATAAGATCATGAGAAAGAGGGGAAGATAGAAAATGAAACAACAACGTGTAAAATTTGCCTGAGAAGAGAAGATATGCGACGGACTAAGGAAAAAGGGAAGAGATTTGAAGAACGGAAGAAGAAGAAGACTTACATGGATGAAGAAGGAGATGGAAATAGTTGAAGAATGGAAGAAAAAAAAGTTTTACCTGGATGAAGAGGAGATGGAAAATGTCTTACACAAATGAAATTAGTAAGACATTTTCCCCAAATTGAAGGCCATTTTACCCATATCTAGTAAAACATTTTCCAAAGGGAAAATGTTTTCAAGCATCCAAACATGGTAAAACTAGGAAAACATTTTTCAAAAAATGTTTTCCTGGCTTCGAAACGGACCCTTAGGAGTTGCTTATGCTAGGTACCATACATACAGTTTATAAAACCTCATGTTTAAAGGCTACCTAAGCCCCTACTTATCCTACAGAAGGCCCACAGTCGATCGGAACGACGTGTACATCCCTAGGGAAAATTTTGAAATTTGGGCCCAAATGTCCGTGTAGGCCCATACGCCCAAATCGGCCTAGGTTGTGTGACCCACATGGCCAAACACACATTTGTCACACGACTGTGTGTCACACATGGCCCACTACATTACCGGGCACATGCTTATGTAACGTTGATAGGCCCAATCATTTTCTCGTGTTTTCGTTACACGCCTAGTTCATTTTTTCTGTGAAAGAAATGTCAATGTAATACCCCAAAATTTTAATTTTTGATTTCGTGTATGTGTGACACACAAGTGTGTATCTACTTTAGTTGTTAAGTGTTCTAGATGTATGTGAGAGGTCCCAAATTCAAACCTTACTTGGGTAAATTTTGGTATTTTTATAAATAAAGTCTTAACCTTGTGCAAAAGGCTTAAGTTTAATTGTTGGTAAGTTTATATTAGAATGGGTCTGTTGGTCTGGTGGTTAAGTGGAGTGTTGGAGGATTGGAGGTCCTATGTTCAATTCTCTGTGATGGCACGAAGACAGTATTTTTGCTCTAATTTCAACTAAGAGTTGTGTTGGGGCAAAATTCTGAGTAGTTGTGTTTTACTGGGTTAAATTGTAACACCTTAAACCCAGCCTGGACGTTATGGCTGGATTAGGGGATGTCACATGATAGGGTGTTTGAAAACTGTAACTTTACTTAAAACAATTTCTGTTATTACTAATTAACTCAAAATCATGTTATTTAATCAGTCGAAAGTTTTTAAAACGTTTTTCCAACGCAGAAGCTTTTAAAATGGTTTGCGTAATTGTGAGTATTTTGTTAAAATGTTTGTTTCCTTTTGAAAACTCGAGTTTCGTATTACTAGCAGTTATAAACCAAATCAACAATAATCCCAAATTAAAAATAAAATTCCAAAGAGGCCATGATACAGTAAAATACCCCGAATAAAATCATAATAATAGTTAAGTACTAAATAGAATGAAATAGGTCATGTGGCCCTGCTGAGTCCTCTGTCGCCCTGACCTGTCAGGTTTGGGGATTACCTGCACAGATAATATAGAAGGGTGAGTTTACAAAAACTCGGTGTGTATTCCCAATACAAATGAACAGACATCAACCAGAATGATCACAGACTAGTCTTAAGCCCTTTTTAGTATCAGTATCAGTCCAATTTAAGGCTTTAGCCCATCACAGTTTCAGTAGCAGTAACAGATATGCAGTCACAGAAATCCTACCCATCCAGCCTCTACACATCATCTCCGTCCAACCCTACACTCCATGTGGGGATATAATTAACCCACCCATCCCTACACTCCAAGTAGTACCGAATACAGCACTAAATAATAGTTTGTAGTTGTGCTGCCAGTAAATTATGCTCGAAGCCTCTCAGTACACTTCCTTTGAACAATATTAACCCCTAACCCAATGCAATGCAATATACAGTTATGACATGCTAACATGGTAACAGTACATACAATATCAATTCTGTGAAACATCATTACACTCGATAACATGTATACATATAAATCGGTCATACAGTCATTTCATTCAATTAGGGGTCTAAGTAAGCTTATCGACCCTACAGTAGGTTCACAGTCCTTTTAGGCGACCCATACAACCTTGGCAACAAATCAGTGAAAATGGACTCACACGCTCATGTTGTCTGCTCGTGTGGGCCCACATGCTCGTGTGGCCTACATGACCCAAATTGGCCTTGGCTGTGTGGATAACACAATCTGTCCCAGAATCCCACACGCTCATGTGGTTTATCCGTGTAGGCCCACACACCTGTGTGTCGCACACGACCTACCTTGCCATCACATGGCCGTGTCTGGTGCGCACGGCTTGGTCCCGTCGATCATACGCCCATGTTGTGGCACATGGCCTACCACACGGATAACCACACGCTCGTCTGGCGTCAACAGTGAGGTTTTTGACTTTCGCTGAAACTTCATTTTCTGTGCAATCGAGAACAAACCTGCATCGATTTCGCTACTAACTCAACCACAAGCACTCTAGAACCTATAATCGACAATTCTGAGTCCATATCAATCTTATTTTGTGTTTAATCAAAATCTTGAAACAAAAAATAGTCATCCATAAAGCGATGCACACTTTCTGCAAAACTTCGAATCGATTCCCTACGAAGCAGTACAAAATAAGCTTTAAATCCCACGATTTGCTACTGTAAAATTCTAGAAATCAATTCATACGGCAAAGAAACAGATTACCAACGTATTAAACGGACCACCAAGATTACGTGCAGTACAACCAAAAGAGTGAACTTGAGTAAAACCACACAAAGGAAAAACGAGAGGGAGGGAGATGGAATTTCAGCGAAGAGAGGGGAGAAGAGAGCAAAGTTTGGAAAAAAGGAAAACTGATAGAAAAATTCTGATAACCCCCTATCCCAACTCCCTTTACTTTTCTCTATCCATCACCCCACTACTCAAAGTCCAACCACAGTACAACTCTAGCCGAGAACTAGCCAAAAATACTATCCCTTACCAACGCAGAGAATTGAGCACAGGACCTTTAACACTCCAATGCTCCACTTAACCACCAGATCAGCAGGCCCATTCTGATATAGAATTACCAATAACTAATATAAGCATGTCGACTAGTAGTTAAGGCTTAATTCAGGAAAAAGCCAAAATTTGTCAAAGCTAGGCCTTGAACTTAGGACCTCACACACACACTCAGAACACTTAACCACTGAGGCGTTACATTAATAGGGAGTGATTTTAGGAGATAAGTGGGGAGAGGTTATCAGAAAATAATATGTTTATCTTTTTGTTTCAAATAATAATAATAATAGAGTTTCGATTTTCTCTCCAATTCCCCAAACTTTTTCTAACGTTTTCTTCTTCTTCTTTTCTTTTCTCTCCTCGCCGATTCATTCCCCTAGTTGCTACCAAAATTTCTATTATTGTTTCCCCTTTCGTTTCTTTCTCTTTTTTTTCAATTGATTTGGTTGTTCTTCGTTGGTTGCGCGTGTTCGATAAGTAAACAGTTTTGTCTATTATTAATCATTCTTTGTTAATCTATAAAAGGGGGATTCTTTTTTGGTGTTTAGGAGTTAATCAAGGGGCTTGTGGTTTTGAATCGATACTGTGATTATGCGAAGTCGTGATTACTCAAGCAAGGTAAGGGTTTTGTTATTTTTTAGTCAAGTTCCTTTAGAAATTGGTTGATTAAAAATGAATTAAGTGATTAATCTGGAGATATGTTAGTCGATTTTTAGGTTTTAGAGGCTTAGGAGTGCTTACACATCAGAAACGATACCAGGTGTGTACTTGAAACACAGAAAACAAGATTTGGTGAAAAGCCAAAATTGCTTGCTGTTGAGAAATAAGAGAAAATAATGCAAAAAAAAATTTGTAGAGAAAGGAGATAAGGGTGTTATAAACTTGGAAATCAACATTTGGCACTAAAATAGTTTTGGACAGCAACAGTAGTCTAATTTTGAAAAATCATCAAAAATAGTGGAAATTTAGTTAGAGGTTGAATAAAATATAAAATTAAATTTTATAGAGTCTAGTTTTTCCTGGAAGAAACAGTGTAAGCAATGGAATTGTAAATTATGAGATATAATAAATTTTGTGAGACAAGGTTAGAATGATTTCGGGTTCCCCTGTTCTGACTTTGGAAAATCCTAAAAAATTGTAAAAAAAATAATTAGGGGATTAAATTTATATTTTAAATCCTTAATGAGTCTATATTCAAGAGAAACAAACAGAAACATCATCCAAATTTCATGCTAAGAGATAAAAAAATTTTAGTAAGGAAAGGTTGAAGCTGTCAAATAGTAGAATAGGGATAAATTTGATGATTTTACTGTACTTTTTTGATAAACTATAAATTCTGAAAATTTTATGGTAGAAAAGTATTTAATTCTAGTTTCAAAAACATCAAGCGGATCTTAATTTGGAATTTTTTAGCTCAAGATATAAATAATTTAGTGACAATGACTCAAGTAGATACCTTTGAATGAACACATAAGTAAATAGTGAAAACATATATGAATATTTAGCTAGCTTAGGTTACATTAAAAAAGGATCACACGACCAAGGCCAATTTGGGCCGAGTGGGCCATGCAGGCAGATCACATGGGCGTGTGAGCCCATTTTTACCGAAATGTTTCTAAGGTTGCACGGTTCTCCTAAGTCGACTGTGAACCTACTGTAAGGTCGGTAAGCGCTACTTAAACCCCTAAATGTGTGAAATTTACTGAATAATATCTGTATTGAGCATGTTAATATCTTAACTGAATACATGTACTGAAAATTACATAATAACATATCATTTATTGTATGTTGCATTGCATTGGGTTGGGGGTTGTTATTCGGAGGAAGTGTACTGAAAGGCTTGAAGCCTAATTTACTAGCAGCTCAGCTGCAAACTACTGTTTTGTGCCGCATTCGATACTACTTGGAGTGTAGGGATGGGTGGGTTGATTATATCCCCACATGAAGTGTAGGGTTGGATGGAGATGGTGTCTAGAGGCTGTTTGGGTAGGATTTTGCTACTGCATAACTGTTACTGCTACTAATACTGTAATAGGCTAAGGCCCTACTACATTTTTGACATTGTATTGAGATGGGCTAAGGCTCAAACTATCACTGATATTGAAAAGGGCTTACGCCCAAGACTGTTCAACTGTGGATTGTGAATACTGATTGTTTGTTTGTTTCTTCGGGATTACACACTGAGTTTACGTAAACTCACCCTTTTTGTTTAATGTGCACAGGTAATCCCTAGACTTAGACAGATCGGTGTGATGGAGGACTCAACGGTGACCACGGTAATTTTTGGAGTTCATGGTTTTCAATTTACGATTTATAATTTGATTATTATTGATTATTTGGGTTGTAATTTAAGGACCCTCTGGGACTTTGGTTTTAGATTTGGGTTTTTATTTATTTATTTTACTTTATGGATTTATACCTGCTGTCATAGAAAATTCAATTTTCAAAAAGTTATAGTATTTTCTAAATGCATGATCACTTAGATTGTTTTATTAAACCTTTCGTAACGAGGGATGTTTCAGAATAAATGTTTTAAATGAATAAAGACGACTTCCTAAGTTCTAACAAAGGTTTACTAAAGATAATAACATAGAATGTTTTCATCGTAACAACGAGGTTTCAAAAACACTATCGTGTGATATTATCAGATGCGGCCATAACGTCTAGGCCGGGTTTGGGGTGTTACACCCAAGACCTCTAAAATCAAAATAGATACGACAATCCAAACACACTATACTATAGAAAATGAGTTCTGGCCCCCTTGATTAACACCCGGATAAATAGACCGCCAAGAGAGAAAACGTTTGAAAGCAAAATGAAGCAAAACCACAATAATTGCAAAACGATAAGACACCAAAAGAAAAGAGAGAAGAGAGAAAAAAACAAAGAAAAGGGGAAAAAAGTATGAACAAACGTGAACAAGAGAATTGGGATTTTTTTTGGGACAAAAATAATAAAATTAATAATTAATAATAATTAAATCACTAATATCCCAACTCCCACTATCCTACTAACTAACCAATCTCCCTAGAACTAACCTACTAACTCTCAACCACCACCACACACTTTCAATCCCATCGAATTTTTACACACACTTACAGAAGAAAAAATAACATCCTTCGCTCATACAGGGGTTTGAACACAAGACCTTAGGACAAGCTAACACCTTACCACTTAACCACTGAAGTAGATACTAACTTATGACAAAATTCACAAAAACAAATTAAAATAATTCAGGGCGTTACAATGATTTTCATGAACACAGTGCCCTAACTTTTCAAAACCTGTATCCAAAAGAGAATCTTTCTTCAACAAAACGATCACACATTTTTCCCTCCTATGACTAGGTTGCCTACACTCCAAATGAGTTGACTTCGACTCTGTAGTGGACAAGGGACGTCCGGTTTCACCAATCACTGTAAAACCTTCCAGAATATAAAGATTGTCAGTCCTTTTACCTTTTAACAAAACGAGAGCTCCATGAGACACCTTAATGTCACTAGAATAGATACTGATTTTGCAACCTTTTGAGTCTAAAATACTCAAGGAGATGAGATTCTTTCGTAACTCAGATACATACTTGACATCTGAGAATATCCTAGTTGTACTATCGTGCATCATAATTTTAACAATACCAATACTGATTACCTTACTAGATGAATCATTTTTCATGCGCACAACTCCACCTTAAACTGAAATGTATGTGGAGAACCATTCTTAGTTGGAACACACGTGGAAAGAACATCCCGAATCTAGGACCCTCTCGGACGTAAGCTTGAAGCTATAGCTCATTGACACTAACAAGAAATCATCACTACTTTCGTCAACTAAATTAGCACCAATTTCTTCTTCCTTGTTACTTTCATCAGCCCTTTTATTTTGTAGTTTATAACAATCCACTTTGATGTGACCTAACTTTTTACAATAGTGACACCTTTTGTCTCGCTTCTTTGATGCTACCAAAATAGAAGTTTACCTATCTGTCTTGCTATTTGAACCAAACAAATTGTCGAGTTTGTCTTTACTCAACAAATGACCCTTCATATCCTCGAAAGAGAGTTTGTCTCTACCAAAAATCAGGGTCTCCTTAAAAAACTTGTATGAAAAGGGTAAATAGCACAATAATAGTATAACCTAATCTTCATCGTCAATCTTAACCTCAACATTCTTTAAATCATTCAAAAGAGTAATAAATTGACTAATGTGATATCTAAAAAGC
The DNA here is from genome assembly GCF_007990345.1 of Gossypium hirsutum. Lineage (NCBI taxonomy): Eukaryota > Viridiplantae > Streptophyta > Magnoliopsida > Malvales > Malvaceae > Gossypium > Gossypium hirsutum. The sequence goes on from NC_053434.1 coordinate 97,649,937, forward strand.
TCACATTCATTCATACGTAACATAAATAGATGTTGTTTCAACACTAAATGGTTAGCTAGAGATTTAGTTGCATAAAGAGTTTCTAATATTTTTCAAAAAACGGATGAGCTTTTCTCCATCAATACCTCTTACAATACCCTATTTCCAAGGCACAATTGGATTATAGACAGGGTTTTTTCATCAAGCTCTTACCATTTTATCTGATCAAGATTCTTAGGTTTTTTTCTCAGTAATAACCTTTTTTAGGCCAGCCTAAACTAGAATTGCCATCATCCGAACTTGTCACAAATTGAAATTTGTGACACCATCAAACTTCTCAATGTCAAACCTTGTTGCCGTCATATCTGAATGGACTGATCTACGAAAATTGAACTAGCTCTGATACCACTTGTATGGGATCAACCTGATTAAATTGCGAATAAGGAAAAATAGCAAAAGAAATTGAGAATTTGAACACACAAATTTAACATGGAAAAACCCTTCAAAAGAGGATAAAAAATCACGGGCAAAGATAATTTTACTATAATGAAAAAAGAATGAAGAGTATAAAAGACAAAAATAAAACTAAACCTCAAAACCTATAAACAAAGAACCCTCAAAACGTAAACACTAAATTCTCTAAAAGTGTTATGAGCTCTAATCTTTTAATAGGTGTATTTTCTAATGTTGTAAAAGAGTCTATTTATAGGATAAATTCGTAGGTCAAAGAAATTATGTTAATAAATGCTAAATATATTATATTAATAAATACTAAATCTTTTAGAAAAAAATATATATTTTTTAACATGACTTGTTAGTAATCTCTTAGTTTATTTAACAAGAATTTGGGACATACAATTCTAGCAGAAATATTAAAAATACATAAAAGATCATTTTTTGAAGAGAAATATTAAAGGAAGAACAAGATATACAAATACAATATATCATTTCTTTTTTCATTTTCTCGTAACCTTTTATTTTCCTCCATAATTGCATGCATCGCATTTCATCGACATCCTCTCTCACGTTAAACATTTTCTGTCGATTCCTCTCTCTTTTCTCGCTTCTTCCATTTGACGAATATACACTTTAAAAAATAGCTAGACAATGTAGATTTAATCTGAAATTCAAAACCCACAACCCTTAAATATGTAAAAGGAAAATGTTCACGATTCTTGTTAAGACTCATGCACTACAGGAAATTAAGCTTTTAGCAGCGTTTGGAACAAAAACGCCGCAAAAGTTATACATTAGTGGCGTTAATCGAAGAACGCTGCAAAAGGTTAAGGCTATAGAGGCATTTTTTCATAAATGCCGCAAAAGGTTAAGGCTATAGCGATGATTTTTTATAAACGCCACAAAATGTTAGGGCTATAGTGACATTTTTTCATAAACACCACAAAATGTTAAGGTTATAATGACATTTTTTTCATAAACGCCACAAAAGGTTAGGGTTATAGCGCATTTGGAAAAAAAAACTACGAATATGTATTAAAATTTTTCAAAACAACGCCATTTTATTCGCAAAAACCTTTTCTTTTATTCTCCAAATCAGTTCCCCCTCCCCCAAATCCCTAATTGTTTTAGATTTATTTGGAAGGGAAGCTCATTAGATAAGATGGAATAAAAATGGAGATGGAAATGTAAGATGAAATTAAAAATAGAGGGAAGTGAGATTCAGATTAGGATTAGGGAGTTGCAGAATTGAAAGAACATAAACACACTCTCTGAGTCTGCTTTCAATGGGGCCGGAATCAGGAGTTTCGATTCCTTCTCCTTCGCAAAATCCTTCCTCGATTAGTGTTCATTTATTTATCTTAAGATTTTTGAATCTTGTTCTTGTATGTTTGGTTTTCAATTATCATTTCATTTCACTACACCAAAATAGGTTTTTAGCGGCATTTGAATAGAAAATGCCACTAAAAATTGAATAGATTGAGTATTTGAAAAACGCCGCTAAAAATCGAGCATTAGCAGCGTTTTTAAGAAAGCGCCGCTATAGATCGACCTATAGCGGCGTTTTTAAAAAAGGGCCGCTAAAGGATTAAAGAGAACGACATCGTTTTTTTTTGCTTCAGTGGCATTAGCGGCGCTTCCCAAAAAACACTGCAATAGATCCAACATTAGCGGCGTTTTTAAGAAAGCGCCGCTATAGGTCGATCTCTAGCCGCGCTTTTTTAAAAACACCGCTAAAATATTAAACAGAACGACGTCGTATATTTTGAGCTTCAGTGGCATTACCGGCGCTTCCTCAAAAAAACACCGCAATAGATTGAGTTTTAGCGACGCTTTTTGAAAAACGCCGCTATAGATCTAAACTATTTTAAGGTTTATGGATTATGGGTTTAAGGGTTGTGGTTTAGGCTTGATGGTTTATATTTTATGATTTAAGGTTTTAGAGATTGTAGTTAAGGGTTTAGGGTTTAGATTAATTAGTATTTTTTAATTTATATATGAAATTAAATAATCTCTTATATAATTGTAAAAGAGATAATATTAATTTTAATATATTAAAATTATTACAAATTATTTATTGAAAAATAGATTGAAAATATTTATGAATAGATTGAAAACGTTGTCGTTTTTTGGAGCCCCATTTTCCCTTTACTTTTCCCCAGTTCAGTTTACCCCGATTACTTTTCCCTTTAGTTCATCTGTTTCAAAAATTCCCTAAAATTTCCCATTACTTCCAAACCCTGATTTCAAAAATCCCCTATAATTTCCCCCAAAGAGATATCCTCAAATCGTTTTCCCTGAAGTCCCTTTGATTTGCTCTGCTATCAGTAGTTTTCCTATAACCCCAAATCAAAAATTTTGATTTTGCACCCTAACTGCGTTTGCGTCTTCCCCAACTTAAACCCGATTTCATTCCCCCATTTACCCAATTTCTTTTCTCTCATTTTCCCTAACCGCGTCTGCGTCTGCGTCTGCGTCTGCCTCTTCCCACCGCCGCTGCAGCTGGAATTTCGAGTCCTATACTATAGGTATTGTGTTCATGTTGTTCATATACAACAGTTACTGTTTGCCCATTGATGCCACATTATTTATGTATTTAATATATTACTAATTCATGTTTTAATCATTTCATTGATGCCACATTGTTTATTATGAGTGTTGACATGTGTGGGTCTAGTCTCGTGAATCTTATTGTATTTAGCGTAGGTAGAGATTCCATTGCCAATAGCTAGAATATCCCCAAAAAGAAAACAGAAAAAGCTATCTGGATCTCAGTAATAGGGTTGATGGCAACGAATAGGTATGAAAGGTGGGTTGAAGACAATTGAGGAACTGACCACAAATGCTAAGCAAATTCAAGACGAGGTATTAAGGGAAATACTAAGTCGATATGCAGGAACAGAGTATTTAAAGGGATTCCTCCATGGTCGAACCAAGAAACAGCTCTTTAAGAAAAATGTTCCCATAGTTACTTATGAAGATCTCAAGCCTTACATAGATAGGATTGCCAATGGGGAGACATCAGATATCCTTTTAGCTAAACTCGTTACAAGGTTCTATCTAAGGCATGCATGAATGTGTTGCTTTGCCTCTGTGTGTTTTGAGGTATTGGTTGCTTCCTTCTAATTGCTCTATTACCTTTTTTATCAAATGCAGCTCTAGGACTTCAGGTGGGCTGCCAAAGCTGATGCCTGTCACTGCTGAATTTGCTAATAAGTGGGAATTATTTCGTGGCTTGTACGAGTCTTCTGTGATAAAGTAAGGAACACATCCCTATTTTCTTCTAGTTTTTCTTCCAGCTGCTTGTGAATATATGTATATAAGTTACCATATTAAGCAAATACATATAATATGAATATATGTATAATATACCACGCAGATAGTAACACCCGTATTTAGTAAACCCATGTTAGTCTAATTTCAAAGGGTTTTTGAATTTCCATTTTAGTCTATAAATTTTCAAGTTTATTACTGTACAATTTTTTAATGTAAAAGTCAAATTACTATTCTTGTTTATCCTCGGATTATTTTTTAATTTAATGGTTGTTCATTGTTTGCAGGTGTAATTTAATTTGCTCGAATTGACTCTACCATCTAATTTACAATTTTTAAGAGGTATGTATATTTAATTTGCTAAATCTTTATTTGATGTCTCTCCATTGAAATCTACCATGTATTCCATGAGCTAAGTGAATTTTTGCTCAATTTGCAACCTTTTAATAATATTATACCTCTCTACATGTATGCTTGCCACGTGAATTTTTTTCTACCCTATTTTTGTAATTTGTGATTAAATATTTCTATATTTCTATCACGATTTTTAATAAATTAAATTATTAGTATAATATGTCCCATCTCCGATACAAATATTTAATAAAATATTTTATATATTTTTTATAAGTAAATTTAAATTATTATTGAAATATTCTCGTCCGTTTTATCACAAATATTATCGTCCGTTTTATCATTTAAGTTAAAACTTTTTATTCAAAATAAATCATAGCTTTTAAGCTAAATACGGATGTTCACACAATACTTTAACATGTACTTAAGAAAAGATGACTTGTAAAACATAAATTAAATTAAGTGTGGACTATTGTACATCTATATTTTAACTCCACATGTGATTTATCAAATAAAAGCAAAACACATGTCTATATTAAAACAAGGTTCAATCTTATTTTAATTAATATAATTTGGATTAACTTATTTAAATATTATTTAATTAATATAATTTGGATTAATTTATTTAAATATTATTTAATTAATATAATTTGGATTAATTTATTTAAATATTATTAAATTAATATAATTTTTATAAATATTATTTAATTAAAATAATTTTTTTCCATGTGATTTTCCACATCGTCAAATTTTTTTTCCGAGGTATAAAAAATGGAATGCTGAAGTAATAAATTTATTGTCAAGTTTAATATATAAGAAAATATTAAATCTAAGAAAATGGAATGCTGAAATAATTAAAATATTATATCATTTTAATATATAAGAATTTATACTGTATAAATTATTAATGTGCAAAATTTATAAGATTCTAAAAATATATATACTTGAATACATCACTAGTACGTAAAATATATACTTGAACTTACATAACTTACATAACTTAGATAACTTATATAACTTACATAACTCACATAACTTACATAACTCACATAACTTACATAACTTATATAAATATAATTCACATAACTTATATAACTCACATAACTTACATAACTTACATAACTCACATAACTCACATAATTTACATAACTTACATAATACATAAATATATATCATATCATAACTTACATAACTTAATTAGAGTTATAAATAAACAACTTACCCGTGTAATTTATTGTCAACTTTAGAATTCAAGAACTATGAAATGGATAGGAGTTGGATGAAATTGTCAAAGGTAAGCAATGCCTATCGAAATGGAGTACAAACTTTTCTAAATTTTGCATTTCAAAATGCAACCCAAGAGAATATGATTCTTTGCCCGTGTAAGAAGTGTGGGAACATCAATTGGCATTTTCGTGAAGTTGTCTACGAACATCTAATTGTTGATGGCTTTATTCGGGGGTATAAAAAATGGATTTTCCATGGAGAGTGTACATCTAGTGGAACTTTTTCAACGATTAATCCGACTTATCCTGATACTGATTACCACCAGTATGTTAGACAATATGACATGAAGGTATGTTGCGAGATGCATATAATATGCACAATCATGGTGAGAAATTGTTTCCACCTGACTTTATTGCATCCGACAATTGTAATATTTGTGGAAATGTTTTTTGCGAAACGGGAACAAGTGCACCTGATGAGGAGCCAAATGAAGAAGCGGCGAAGTTCTACAATTTACTTAATGAAATGATCGAAGAACTTTACGAGGGATCAAAATATTCAAAGTTGTCCTTCTACATTCGTCTATTTCACTTAAAATGTTTGGGAGGGTGGACCGGAAACTCTTTTACAATGCTGCTAGAGTTTCTGAGAGAGATGTTTCCGTTTGCAAAAATCCCTCAGTCTTGTCAAGATATGAAGAGACTAATAAAATATTTGGGCCTTGGGTACGATAAAATTCATAGTTGCCCAAATGACTGCATTTTGTACTGGGGTGATCAGAAGAACCAATAGTCTTATCATGTTTGCGGTAAGTCTAGTTGGACGAATGAGAATACAGAAGATGTGAATGCGAATGAAGGTGGGGCATAGTTAAGAAAGAAGCGAGTCAAGGTTTTGTGATATTTTCCCCTAATACCAAGATTTCAAAGGCTTTTTATGTCGTCAAAGATGGCCGATTCTATAAGGTGGCATAATGATCAACGAACCGATGATCAATTATTAAGGCATCCTACTGATTCTTTAGCTTGAAAATTGTTTGACAGTAAATTTCCAAACTTTGCAAGTGATCCTCAGAATGTGAGGCTTGGGCTAGCAGCTGACGGCTTTAATCCTTTTAAAATCATGAGTACTTCGTACAGTACTTGGCCTGTAGTGCTTGTTCCTTACAATTTGCCTCAATGGATTTGCATGAAGCAATTTTCATTTATTTTATCAATAATTATCCCTAGAGAGAAAGGTCCTGGAAATGATATTGACATCTATTTGCAACCACTTATTGAAGAGTTAAAATAGTTATAGTCGGGTGTTGAGATATATGATGTATTAAGAAATGATAACTTTAATTTACGTGCAGCTTTGTTGTGGACAATTAATAATTTCCCGGCTTATGCTAATTTATCGGGTTGGAGTACTAAAGGACGTTATGCATGTCCTTGTTGTGCTGCGAAAACTTGTTCGAAGTGGTTGTATAATGGGAAGAAGTTCTCTTACATGGGCCATCGTCGGTGGTCAGATGGAAATCATAAATTTAGATTTCAGAGGACTCTATTTGACTGTACTGAAGAGTACAGAGGAGTTCCTGAGCAGACCATTGGATCTGAAATCTTGTTTATGTTAAAAGATATCAACTTCAGTTATGGGAAGATGAATCAACCACCTAACACGCAAACAAAGAGAAGATAGAGGGATGAATCTGATGATGAATCTGACGAAAAAGATGATCCTAATGAGGCGGACTTATGGAAAAAAAAGTATTTTTTTAGTTGCCTTATTGGGAGCACAACATTTTACGCCATAATATTGATGTCATGCATATTGAGAAGAATGTCTGCGAGAACATAATTGGGGCAATTTTGAATGTCGATGGAAAATCAAAGACAACCTTCAGAGTCGACTTGATTTAGTTGACATGAGAATTCGGCGTGATATTCATCCTCAAGCACTTCTGAATAGGAAATATCAGTTGTCGCCTTCTATTTTTTCAATGTCAAAGAAAGAGAAATAGGTGTTCTGCATGGTGTTGAAGGATATAAAGGTCCCAGATGCGTATGCGTCAAATATATCTTGATGTGTGAGTCTTACAGATTGAAGATTATATTCATTAAAATCACATGATTACCACATCTTGATGCAAGATTTACTCCCAGTTGCTTTACGGTACTATATGTCAAAAAATGTGATGTCCTGTATAACTGAACTATCCAATATAATGAAAGCTATTTGTGGCAAAGTTTTGGATGTTGAAGAACTTGAGAAAGTACAAGATCGAGTCGCTTTGACTTTATGCAATTTGGAGAAGATCTTTCCACCTTCCTTCTTCACTATTATGGTGCACTTGGTAATCCATCTCCCTCACGAAGCACTACTTGGTGGACCAATTTTTTATCGATGGATGTATCCTATAGAAAGGTGCTAATTTATTTGTCAAGTATTCATTCATTCGCCTCTATACATTTAGTTACAGCTTTTGATAAATATTGTATATCGTGTTTAGGTTCCTAAGCAAATTGAAGTCTTATTGTCGCAATAAGCGTTATCCAGAAGGATCAATTGCTGAAGGATACTTGGCAGAGGAGTGCATGACCTTCTGTTCTAGATATTTAGAAGATGTTGAAACATGATTGGATAGACCAAGTAGAAATGCTGGGCTCAATGATCATAACTTGGTCGAAACATATTTATTCCACAGTTATGGAGAACCAATCGGCAAAGTTGAAATTGCAGAATTAGAGGATATATCGTGGATACAAGCACATCGATATGCACTTTTTCACCACAATTCAGTTGAACCGTTACGCAAGTAAGTTCTAAAATTTCCTCACATATTCATCGTTTTGATTTGTTTATCTTCTAACCAATTAAACTTGTTTTTAACATAGTGAGTACAAACAAATTTTGAGATCTCGTGCACGCTCTCGAAGATTACAACATCGAGAGATTAATAAATTATTCACAGAATCTTTTCATGAATAGTTAAGCCAAACAGTATGTAACTGAAGTTAATAAGTTACATATAATTGTAAAATTTAGTTAATCAAATAAGAATTTTTTTACATAATACATTTATAATTACTCAATTTACTTTCGATTCAATAGGTTTGGAGTGGGAGGGATGTCAATGACGAAATTAAATGGCTTTCCCAAGATCCGAACAGAGTAATAAAATGATATAGTGTCTTCCTCATCAATGGATACAGATTTCATACAAAATATCGTGAGAGAATGATGAGAACTCAAAATTGTGGAATTGTTGTTAATTCTTCAATTACAAGTTATGCTAGTGCTAGGGACAATAATCCAGTTGAGGGTAATGTGGAGTATTACGGACTTCTTATCGACATTATTGAGTTGGATTGTTATGGCAGATAGAAAGTTGTCTTATTTCAATGTGATTGGGCTGATGTTAATATTGCTCGCAGAATTAAAAAAAAATCAATTTGGTTTTACAATGGTTAATTTCTCTCGCTTGATTCACACTGGACAACAATTGATGGACGAGCCATATGTATTTTCTTCTCAAGTGAAACAAGTTTTTTATTCGAAAGATCCAACTATGAGGATTGGTATGTTGTACTCCGGAGCACCCCTAGAGACTTGTTTGACATGGGTAATGGAAGTAGAGATGACATCGTCCAAAGATCAGAAACATTACCTTTTCCAGAACAAAACTTAGATGAAAATATCCCTAGTACTAGTACACAACATCAATGGGTTCGACATGATGTGGATGAAGATATTTACGAATAATGATGTAGTAAGATTTTACGATTTTTTAATTATATGTAATATTATAATTTTAATCTTAGTCATGTTATATAATTTAACTATTTTATACGTACTATATTGTTGTAATTTGTTACTAAAACTTCAACTATTTTATGTATATTGCAGGAAAAATGCGTAGAAGAAGATTACGATGTTTAAGTATTGTCTAGAATACTCCAAATTCGGAAGAAGCAAATAGTGAAAGCAGAGAGTTGTTGGATCTTCGAATGTACTGGAGACACTTGACGAGCCTGCAGAATTTCAAAGTAATGTTAAGTTCATTTTACATGTGTTGACTTTTATTATTGATTTATTTGTCAATTTTAATATAATAATAATATACCTTTTTTCGGCTGAAAGTGGTGGGATGCGTAGAGGTCGAGGACGTACGCTACTTAAAGATTTATACGACTTAAATCCTATCGAGAGTGTCAAAATAAGTAGAAACAGTCATGGTCAACCTGTTGGATCTGAAGCTCGACTTTTAGTGGGCTATTTGGGCATTATATCACGAAATGCCAATATGTTGCCCATCAACTACGAATCATGGCATCATATGCCTGATAGCAACAAAAATCAAGCTCTCGATAATATTAAGGTAATAAAGCGTGAATGTAATTTATAATACTTTGGTTTAAGTTTCATTTATATTTACATTCTAAACTTGTGTTTTTTTAGGAGAGATTTTCTTTAGAGGTCTCTGATGACTATATCAAGAAGGCATTGGGTAAAAAATGGAGAGACCATAAAAGCACTTTAAAAAAACTATACTTTACGAAAGACATATGCCTCGAGGAAAAATTGAGAAATGTCTAGCTGGGAATGCTGAGGTACCAATGAGAAGACGTGGTTAGATTCTGGAATTCAAAGAAAGGAGAGGTATTACATATTTCCAAACTCTTATTTATAGCGTTTACTATATACATAATAATAATTTCATTATGTAGGACCGTGAACGAGTTGGAATAAGCAATAGGCAAAAACAAAAATTCATGCACATGGCAGGGTCGAGAAGTTTTGCTTCTGTAGCTGAGGCCAAGGTATTATGAATTTATTAATTCTTTCAAATATTAATGACTTTCTACTATTAAATAATATTTTTACTACTATATTGTAAGAAGTCTCGTCTGGTCAAAAAGTTGGACTCCTTCAGCTTTTTGAGATTACACATAGGAAGAAAGATGGATCTCCTATAACATTCGAAGTTAGAGAAATTATGGTATATTTACTTAATAAAATTTGATTTATTATAAATATTTATAATGTTTAATTATAATGGTTTAATTCGTCATTAGTAGTTTTAAAAAACGTTAAGTTATGTTGTATTCATTTTTATTATATATTTCGTTTCTAACACTTTAATTGATTTTTTAGGAGAAACTAAAGGAGAAGAAAGCAGAGTATGAAGTGGTTGCTTCGACTTATAGTTCTGTTAATCTTGAGAACATTGATAACAGAATTATCACTGAAGTTTTGGGTCCTGAAAGGTACGGTCGGGTTCGATTTCAAGGATCTGGTGTTACCCCGACCCAATATTTTAGATCCGGCTCCTAGCAATACATGCCTTCGGGGAGTCAAGCTCAAGCTGAAGTTCAGAGGTTAAGAGACCAGATAACTCAGATGCAAGCGAACACGGTTGACCAAATTGCCGAGGTTCAAAGAAAATATGAAGAACTCCAGCAACAACTTAGAGTGAAGGCAGCGGGAGCAGCGAGAGAGGCAGAGGCAGCAGCGATGGTAGCAGAGCAGAGCAGAAAGTACGATGAGCTCCAGCTACAGCTTCAGCAAATGATGCAAATATTTCAGCAGTCGCAAAAGCCGTTATCTTAGACATTAGTTTTCTCCTTGTAAAAATGTTTTTAACATTATCACATTTAACATTATTGTAAGAATATTACTTAATTTATTAATTTACATCATAGATCTTTCGTTGAATTTGAAGTATCATTTAGATTTAATGTTTTTTATTGTATTTTTTATGTTACATTTGCTGTTTTTGGTTGGATTTCATGCTATATTTGTTATTTTTGGTTGGATTTAATGCAGGAAGGGTTGGATATTGGTGAAAAATGTACATTTTAAATTTGCCAAAATTAGCGGCGTTTGTGAAAAAAGTGCCACTAAAAGTCATGGCTTTTAGCGGCGTTTTTAAGTCATGGCTTTTAGTGGCGTTTGTGAAAAACGCCGCTAAAAGCCATGACTTTTAGCGGCGCTTCCCCAACAAACGCTGTTAAAAGTCTTGATCTTTTGTGGCCTTTTTTTAGATAAATGCCGTAAAATTTGGCGGCGTCTCCTATAGCGGCTTTTTTGCGGCGCTTGGGAAAGCGCCGCTAAAGGCTAAAAAAACGCCGTTAAAAGTCTATTTTCTTGTAGTTTTTCTTATCTGCGATCTGCTCGGTTTCCGATACTTTACAATCTTGATGTCTTCTCCCTTGTTTTTAACTTATCTCTTTCTCTCAGTCACAGCTCTACTTTCAAATTCAATTAAGTTGCTCTAGTAGCTTCGTCACTCTATTAGGCTTTTAATTTTTTACTAACCTAACCTCTACCTTTTTATCAGCTTACTTTACTTTCCATGTCATCTTTTTTCTTTCTTTCTTTCAACCTTTTCTTCTGATATAATATAGTTATAACATAAATTTCAAATATTTTTATCCTTCTCATGGATCCACACCCCGATTATAGGAAGGCTGACTAAAGGTCACTTTTTTTTTTTTTTTGCTAGAATGTTGTACTTATACGTAGTAAACCAATTTCTAGATTCTAGTTCAATCAGTGTGTCTTATACATGTAAATCACTGCAGCAAAATCATTGATCTAATGGCCACTGTTATCAAGAAACGCATTTTGAAAACCAATATGACATGCATATGATCACTTTGGTGTTAATTCCTAGTAAAATCAAATGTTGCCCTGTATTTCTTTAGTCTTTATTTTTTTTCTTTTAATATAAAAAAAGAGGATATTTCCTTTTCTACTCAATACTTTCTATATTGATCACACTGCTTTTGCTAGAGTTTTGGGTCTAGGTATGTTTTGGCATTAATCGTGGCATTATAATTTTTTTTTATTTGAAACTCAAAATGGTTCAAGTACCTGAACAGGGATTTAAATAGCGGTCCGATATCGGTATAGCGGCCGTTATATAGCGGTAGCGGCGCCGTCCAAAATCGCTATTGCTGAAAATAGCGGTGTGAAGCAGAGTCACTCCAATAGCGGTGGACCGTGGCCGCAATTTAATGGGTAACGACCAATTGTGACAATAATAGGCCACTATTCTCACTATTTTACAATAACGGAATTTTTTATTTTTTGCAGAGAATGAATATAGAGCAAAGGTAAGAACAGTAAATGATAAGGGAAAAAAGGGGTAAATAGGGAAGAAAGAGAAAAAAAAAAGTTAATGTATTGTATTATATAGTTATAAATTTATAATAGGGTAAGAAAGGAAATGATAAGACCTTATGGGGGTCAGCTGTTACTGTCTGAAGATTTTTTTGAATAGGTTTTCTTTTTTTCTCTGTTTGATTTATTCAGTTTACTTTGGGCCATTCTGTTTTGAGGCCTGGTTTTTTCAAGTGTCTTCAAGTCTGCTTTATTGGACTTTTAAGCTGACTTTGCAGATGATTTATTGTTTTAGCTTAGGTTTATTTTCTTTATAAAATTTAGTCGATTTCTTCAAAAAAAAAAGTATTCATAAAAATATTTGAGACCCATATAAATTAGATTTGAAATATTTTAAAAAATTAATTTTAATTATAAATTAAAAATATTAATATTTTCATTTACATTGAGTATTTTAACCTAAAAAATATATATTAATAATAAAAATATTTTTTATTATCGTATCCGTGTCTTCATTTTTTAAAAATTATTGTGTCATGATGGATATCTGTGTGTAAAGTGTTTCACATTAACAATAGGTTCTAATTTTTTTACAGTTATTAAATTGTTAGATTCCTACCTTTCTGAGTCGGATTATGTTAACTATATTACTCAAGTTTAATATTCTTTTAACCTTCTAATAAGTGTTAGAAAACACTCTAAAAATCATTAAAAGTGACTTTTTATAATTATAATTATAATTATTATGTTTTACAATAAGTTGTGCGAATTTTAAAAAAATTACGATACCTGCAGTGACGCAATAGCATCCATTATGTCTACAACCGCGATAAACACAACGCGACCGAAAACGCGACCGCAACTCAACTTAAATCCCTGTACCTGAATCACTTTTGCAGCTTTCATGGGTCAATCTCTCCAGGAACCTAATATTAGCATACCAGAGCCTCAGGATGGTGTATGGAGACCTGAGCACTTCACCTCTTTATGTTTGTTCAAGCACGTTCATAGGGAACTTGCAGGATCATCAGAATGAAGGTGCAATATTTGGAGCATTTTCCTTGATTTTTTGGACCCTTACATTGATACCCCTTCTTAAATATGTGTTTATCATGCTGGGTGCAGATGACAGCCCTTCTTGTTGTGGTACTCATTGGTGCTTCTATGGTCATAGGTGATGGTGTGCTCACTCCGGCAATATCAGGTAGATATTTTTATGGCTAACTAAATTTTAATATTGCAAATTCTTAGGTTATTATCTTTGTGGCTGTGGATTATAAAGTTTTAATACTTTTTCTTTCTTAGAATTTCCTCTTTATCATATGTGGCATGTGGGACAATAAGCAAATTTTAAAATTGCATGTCGTGTTAGGATTTTCACAACTATGTTGATTCATTCAATGTGCCTATTTCTCAATGGGACATAGTTGATCTCCAATGATCTAATTATGGGGACCGATCATCACAAATACTTTCATGAGCATAGCAGTGCAATCCTGATATTGGTCATTATACCAACACCTGATATTGGTTGCAAATGTTTTATCACTGTACTTTGCCACCATCTATTGCAGGCAGTTTGCTCAACGCTCAAGGGTGCGTCAACTTCAGTACATAGCTGAAATGGAATGTTTAGGTTACGATTAAAAATTTGGATTCATTTGTGTATGAAATGGTTGTATGCTTATAGATGTTACTCAGGCTTTTGTGGCTTCTTAATGTGTAAAATTAGTAACAGGATGGGGACTGTTCCTGAACCTAAAGGTATCAAGAGGACAACTGCAGTGGAAGCTGAAAAACTTAAACTAATTTCAGAGGGTTGTAATCCAAAAGCTGTAAGTACCGTAATCGCATCGTACTTAAAACCTTTTTGTCCCACACCCGAAGTTTTAAGGTTTTTAAATTCATTGGCTTCCTTTATTTGGTTGCTGAACTTTGACATGTATTTCCCCTTAAATGCATTGAACCTATATGCTAGACTGATTGCACTTCCACATGATGTCCTGATGGATTCTCTTATAAACATAAAATTTTACTTGTATTGGTTCTTGATACTGAGAAATTTTAAGTCTGTTTCTAGATTCTTATATATGTCGCATGACAGTAACAATGCAAGGGCGCAAATGGATAACAATAACAGTCCCAACTCACAATTTAAAAACTTAATGTATGCTTTTATGTAATCATTTTCTTTTTCCTATTTCCCAGTGCCACGACGGTTGGTATTTTGGACTGAGCAATTGAAGCTGAGGATAAGAAACATGGCGACTTCTTGAGGCTGTTAGGCTGTTTTAGCCACTATTGATCTCTTTTTATAGGCTTTTCTACATTAAAAATATGTTCTTCAAGAACACCCTATAACAATTTACTGCGAGGAAAGATTAATTAAGTAAACCGAGCGATATGTTGTTTTATATATCAGCAGGACCATGTTGAAGGGTATATTGAGTTGTTTGCAAAACCTAAGATATATTTTGCTACTGCTCTCGCTTTATGGGGGACAGATTTTATGTCAAAGTCGAGGATGATGTCCATGTAAATATAGGTAAGTTTTTAGATGTCTACCAAAAGTAAAGTTTTTAGATTAGTTTTTGTTATAATTATCCCTTTACATATGCCTTTGTGCTTGAATATCAATGCTTCACTTGTATGTTTTCTGTGAGAATTATGATACTTATTGCAGTTAACTGTAATTAAGTGTTTGTTAAAATTTTATTAATCATTTAAGTTATCATCTCCAATTGCTGCAGCGACACTCTGAGGAACTCTAGTTAGACACCGGAAGAAACATCGTGTGTTTATAGGGTGCATGAAATCTGGTCCTGTCCTCTCTCAAAAGTCAGCCAGATTATCAATGTTTTGTTTTTCTTCTGCAAAAGATTTTTGAGGTGTATATATATATATATGTATCAGTTTTCTTAATCGTTATGTTATGGAACAGGAGAGTGAGATGCAATGAACCTGAATACTGGCAATTTGGACAATGGAATGGTAATAGCTTTCCCTTCAAGGCTTTTTGTTTCTACTATCATAAACAAAATGACATTCTTAAAATTGAACACATAAATAACTACTATTTCAGGTTGTAGATACACAGAAAAATGCAGACATGGCATATAGGCGTTTGTGGGAAAAGTGTCGTTAAAAGTCATGTTCTTTAGCGGAGTTTTTGGAAAAAACCTTGTTAAAATCATGTTCTTTAGCGGTGTTTGTGTAGACAAACGCCGTAAAATTTAGCAGCGTCGTATAGAGTGGTGTTTTTTGCGGCACTTATAAAAACGCCACAAATTATTTTAAGCCAAAAAACGCAGTTAAAAACTTTTTTTGTTGTAGTGATGTCGCCACTTTATTATCAATTGTGTAAAAGAAAATGGATATTAACACTCATAAATCTCAAAAGTAGTCTTAAAAAATATATATTTTGAGAATAATTTCAAAACTACCTTAACTTTAAAAAAAGTTTCTCAGTAAAAAAATTAAAAAGCCAATTAAGCTCTTATAAAAAAGATACACCCAATTGAGCTTTTATGGGTGAAAGAAAAAAAAATAATTACCCCTTCCAATAATGGAAATCATCATTAACTGATTTAGCCATTAAAAGTTGCTGAAATAGTTGATAAAACCACAAAAAGTTGACACTTAACTTGCCACATGGAAGTGTGCTAACATCGTATATCGCATTAGCAAAAAAAATTTAAAAGAAAAAACTAAACCATTTATTTAGATTTATTTTGACCAAGTGCTTAGTTATAAAAAAATTTAAGTTATAAATGCATTTTTTTTCACTCTTTCATATTCTAGGGGATTTCACTTGAAAAAAAAATGTTTCATACTAATGGGCTCTGGTCCATAACCGTAGGTTGCAATGCATGAAATCTTGTAACACTTACCAATGAATCTTTATCGATTAATATTACACAGAAGAAATTAATTATAAACATAAATACAAATAGATCTGCTCTTTATAGACAAACTTGGGATTTACGATCCCAGGTAAGATGGGTTCAAGATCATGAGATCATTTTCTATCAGATAGGAAGGGTTGCTGTACAAAATATACTTCTAGTTAATTGCCCCTTATATCCTATATCTATCTATATGAATAAAAAATCATATAATGAAAAGGATTTTTATTGGTACAAATGGCACTTCTAACTTGGAACAAACTTGAAGAAATTATCAATACTTCTTAAAAATTTTAAAAATTCAAATAAATAAAAATTCTCAAAAATTTGAGTTCCACAACATCTATAAATTCTCTTCTTACATAGAATCTCTAAAAATATCATCATCCGTGTGTTTCCCATCATCTATAACAACAAAAGTTTGAGCTTTATATTCATTAATTGTTTTTAAGATTATAAGTTGTAGAGAGAGTTTATTTTTATTTTTTTTTCCCTATTTTACTTTTTAAAATTTCAAAAATTATTACTAGTTTTTTTAATAATTTTTTATAATTTTACACTCTTCCATAATAAATTTAGATAATTATTGATTTATATTTATTCTAATGTTGATTTTTATTAATGTTGATTTATAATTTTTTTGAAATTTATACATATTTGATTCTTTTTATAATTTTTAATATCTATTTATATTTTATAATTTCTAATTTCTTTTTTAATTTTTCACTCTTTTGAACGAATATAGATAAATGATAGTTATATTCAAATGATCCTCGAAAATCATTTACTCAGGTTCATTTTAGTTTTGCATTTATTTTTTTTTTGTACTGATGTAACCACATGTCAGCTTTTAGTGGCTTCTGATAGTCACATCAATATTGTTAACAATCAACGACAATTTGCGTTAACAAAAGGGGCCAAGTAATTTCTTTAATCACTAAGGGCTCATTGAATGTATTTTTCTATGGTCAAACTCTACTATTAGACCCAATGACAACAATTAAATTTCTTTGGGTAAATTATGTCTTTAGTCTTGCATTATACATAAAGTTATAGATTTAGTCCATATTCACCAATTGTATCATTCTTAGTGACTATTTTTCATTTAATTTTAAAATTTTAGTCTTAATGCAAACGACAGTTGTCAAATCTATTAACTGATTTTTTTGAGTAATATGTGAAAATAACAAACAAATATAGCATTACACATGGGATAATATATTTGACACATCAACTTTTAAAAATAAAATATTTTAACTTAATGAATTTAATAGTTATCATTTGGTTAGGACTAAAAATTTTTAAATTCTAAATTTACAGGGACTGAAAATAACCAAATTAAAATACATATACTAAATCTACAACTTTCATAAAATACAAAATTCTATTAGATACTTTTTCTATAAATGCTTGCAATATTATAATAAAAATCATTTAACTTTTCATATGTTATTATGAATCATATATACACAAACAAAGTTAGGATTCAGAAAAGGAAATTTGAATTCCAAAAATAAGTTACTTAGCTGACATTGTCATAATATAATTGTTTCTACCAAAAATATATATAATTTTGGAAATATTTTTAAATGTAATTATTAATAAAACATATTATTCATGATTATTTTATAGTATATATTGGAATAAATATTAGATATTTTTCATCGGAAAATGCCCAAATTTGACAAATATACTAAATTTTTAGCACATTTTAAATACAATTCTTTAGTATAAAATCTTTAAAAAAATTATTTATCAAAATAATAATAATCTTTCTAATCGCAACCCAAATTTTTGCTAATCATTATAATATTACCATGTATAAAAATAGAACCTTTCCCGAGTTAATGAGGGATATATGTAGATTATAAAGGAAATTTAGAGATTGAAGTTTTCTTTAAAAAATTTAGGGAAATATGTTATTTTTTAGAGAGAAAGTGAAAATGTCTCCTACAGGGAGCATTTTTGAAAACTCGTGATCCCTAAACTCTAACCTTAAAATTGGGAATCCCGAGATAAAATTTACATCTCATCCTATCTTTTCCTTGGTAGAATAGAAATCTTTAAAAATGATTCAAAGAAAATACTTCTTACTGACTTGACATGTCCAATCTTTTCTAATATTTTGAAATTATGTTAAATATTCAACAATAGAGCTTCCTATAAAATGAAGACATTTTGTGGAGAGATTTTCATAGTTAAATTTTGAGTAGATTATTTTCATAAGGAGGTTTGCATAAGGATAAGATTGTTGATGTTAAAAATCTGAAGTTCAAAAATTGACCTAACAAAGTAAATTAGTTCAAGTAAGTGTCATTGTTCGAATTTGGATAATGGGTACATATTTTTTCGTATAATTTTTTCGTTTTAAACATGTGAAACAAGTTTTTTGGGCGAAGATTACTAGACGAATTAGAGCTGTTATTTATTACGATGGTCAAATTTGTGACACTGATATTGGGGTCATTTTTGTATCAACCCAATCTATAGAATTGGCTTTCAACCAGAGCATAAAATTAAACAAGCTTCGATAAAAAATTAGGAGGAAAGTGTTGACTTCAAGCCGAAGTGGAAATGGTATGTTTGAGCTTAAAGGCAACATGGCTGTCAAGGCAATGCTCGATACTCATTGCTATAGTGGAAATGGTATACTAGAGTAGGAAGGTGGTCCAAGCTTAACAACAGTTCTAGTAAAATTGTTTCAGGAACAAAAATTCCAATTACACATTTGTACAGTGGTTTCACGGCATTGTTACAAAGCTATTAATAAGAAATGTCGAAATCATCAATGGAAAGACACTCCTCAATTTTAGCCCTCATTTCCAACTTTGGCGCACAATCGTGGTTATTGGTAATACGAACTTAAAGACCCCAGCAGGACATTCTGTAAGTGCTTTTGATTTCAACTTTTCGAACACCAATGTTATATGCTGGAAACACTTATGCGGGTACGCTATTAAGTTAAACGGGTGGACAATCCACAAGTAATATTGGTTTTACGTAGGGTTGACCAGAACAGATGATGTACTCCCCACAACTTGTACCAGCAAAGGGGCATCCAAACTTGGACAGGCAACTAGGGTTGATAACTAAAAGGAAGCTGAGAACAAAGAGGAAACTGAGAACGAAGAGGAAGCTGAGACTAAAGAGAACGAAAAGGGAGCTAAGAACGAATAGGAATCTGAAATTGATTATGATTCAATCTGAGAGTCTGGGCCGAATGGTTCAAAAATTGTATTATTTTCTGAACCTGAGATCATTTCTATTGAACCAGAAGGGAGTGGTTCTGACGATGGAGGAACCCATCCAGATTTTACGAAATATGCACATGATATTGTATATGTCATATCGAGTGAAATTACATGGGTATATTTCACAAAGATAATGAGTGGCGATATTTTATTAACATGGGTACGTAGTAAATATTATTTTCTATATAATTCTTTAACACATTGTTTGCATTCATGGATATGCTCTTTATTTCTTTGACAAGGCTTTGTAATGACCAAAAATTCAATGGTGTTGAAAAATGCAGTTTTAGAACCCTATTTTTGTAAACTGAGTCCATAAATAAAAAATCAAAATATTTATAGAGTTATTATAAAAATATATTAAAATCCGATTAAATAATTTAGCTGAAAAAGTAGTTGATTAAAGTTTAAGGACTAAATTGTAAAAGTTCAATTGCTATTGAGTCTTAGTTAATAAAAGGCTTGGGATGTAACACTCCAAAATTCTAGTTTTTGAATTGTTAAAATGTGTTAAGTGAGTTAATATGGTTTAGTGGTTGAGTGCTTTGTGTGTGTGTGTGAGGTTTTAGGTTCGACTCATTTTTTTAAATTTTTATTTTTTTCCCAATCCAAATATTTGTACATTTGGCTTAAATTAAATTTTCACTCATCTAATGTTAAGGATGAGCTTTCTAGCTTAGTGATAAGGCTTCACCATACCCTTAGGTTCCGTGTTCGAATCCCTGTTCAGCAAAACTAAAATATTTTTGTTGTTCCCCCAGTTTGTGCCGCCCACATGGTAGAGTTTAGAGTGAATTTAAATTATGAGGGAATTCTGATAAAGATAATGTACCAAATTTAGAGGGAAAGTGGGTAGTTTTTTTAAAAAAAATTCTTTTTGAGAATTATCCAAAAATCTCTTCCACAACTGTTCACTTCTCTTTCCACTCATCTAATCTGTTTGTTTTCACGTTAGTTTACTAGGAAAAATATTTTCAAACTTCTTTCTCTTTTTTTTTTCTTCCAAATTTTATCTTCTTTTTTGCTCATTATTTTCTTTTTCATCTCAATTTTGGTGGTTCATCTTGGTGCTGGTGTGTTGGTGTATGGTAAAATCATCGAGTAAGAGTATGGCTATTCTTGTAATTAATGTCATATTTCTCGTTATTAAGTTTCTTAAGGTATTGGAATGTTTTTTTAAGTGATCGGTGGGCTCTAGTTTAATTTGTTTTCAATGTGTTGTTAAGAGAAGATTGGGAGACGTGTGAATTACCTTCAATGAATTAGAAAATTTGTTGGGCTACTTTTCTGTTTGGTAAGTGATTAAAGTTTCCGATTAAGGGTTGATTCAGTTGTTTAGGCCAAACGTTTAGTATTTGCAATCAAATTAGTGACTTGGATTTAGCGTTTCACTAATAATTCTTACGTTCTAAAATGTCAATTTAGGTACTAGAATCCTCGCTGTGGAGATCGCATTGAAAACTAACCAAGTGTATAATGAAGACCTTAAAAAATAACAAATGACACGATGGTGAAAAGGCCACCGTCGATGCCATACAGTCGTATGTCAAGCCGTATGGGTCATACTAGCTGGGTTGGTTAGGTTGTATGCCAGGCCGTATGGGCCACACAGGTTGGGCCAGTTAGGATGTGTGGGCCACACGGACTTGTGGACCCATTTTTTTATAAAAATCTTTTAGCGTCGGTTCAAAGTGTGATTTGAAATTAGTCACTTTGTAGGTTTCGAAATGTGTTATGTTTGTAATACGGATATGAAATATGATATTCTGTCTCTATTAATATGATTCTTGAAAGCATCATATTATATTCTGTTGTGTATAACATGTATGACATATGTGCATTCAATATCTCTATAGTGTTGCATGTGCATTGCGGTGGGATAATAATGTGATGGAGGAACTATTTGCAGTATAATGGTTTACCTTATCTAGTGGTTGTAACCACATATCTATTATGGTGGCTTGGCCACACTTATCTAATTTTGGCGGGCTATTGTATATATTTGGCAGCTTGACTGTTCTGAAAAGTAACTTACGCTCACTTATAGGTGTATGGGGTAGGATGGGTATTATTACCCTAATTGGCTTGTAGGGATGGATGGAGATGGTATGTAACGGATGGAGGTAGGACCTGATTTTGTATTTGAAATTGCATTTGATTCTGTATCTGAAATTTGCATATGTATCTGTATCTTTTTGTTGCATGGGTTAAGTTATACACTAAGCTCGTAAGCTCACCTTTTGTTTTCATCCTATCAGGTAATCAACTGACTTAGGACCAAATGGTGTGTGGGAGCTCGAAGTGGATTTTTAATATTTAAATGGATATTAAAGACTTTGTGTTAATAATGGACTTTTGGACTGTAAATTGTTTTAAACTTTATTTTTTGTTTTTAACTTGCTTTTTAAGATGAAGTGCTATTATATTTCTATCGGAAAAATTATTTGTTTTCAAATCAAGCCACAGTTTTCGAAACTTTATAACTAGAAAAATTCCATTGAAAGACGAAGTGATCACTTAAATGTTTTCTGCAATAAAGTAAATAGTTTTAATGAGTATTTTTTCCCTAAGAATTAGAAAATGATTTATCAAAACTTAACATTGTTTTACTACACGATTACAAGTTCAATTTTTGGGTTTTTAAACAAGTTAGTCTAACTCCTCAAGATTCGATTATAATGTCTAAGTTGAGTTTGGGTGTTACATTTGGTGGTATCAGATCTCAATTTAAAACCCAGCTGTGATTCTTGGGTTCAAAATTTTTTTTATGAAATTTCTTTAAAAATAATTTGGATTTTTGATTAATTTTGATACTTTGGTTTTAAAAAGTGAATCCAAGTCTTCGGCGTTGATCCAAGTAAGTACTTTAGTTACTTTAGTAGAGACTTTAGAGTAGAACACTTCTACTTTTGAAAATAAGACTAAGATAACTCTGATAAAACTCTAAAATAAGACTAAGATAACTCTGATAAAACTCTAGACTTAGAATTTTTAATAAATCTAAGCTAATGCATAAAATTCTAAATTGTAGATAATTAATCGTAATGAGTGTTGGATCACTGGTACACCTCGTGGCGCAATGGAAAAATTATCGCGGTGATCATCAACCACGGATCCATGTACAAGGAACGAATCGGGTTGAAATAAGGTTGAAAATTTACTTTCTTTACTGAAAATGTTAAAATGATGATGTTGATTCGATTTCAATTCCAAGCCACAACGAAAACATCCCACCTCTATGTAGTCTACCCCGTCAAAAACGAACAACCACTTTCTTTTAAACTTTTCAGAGAGAATTAAAAATGGTTGCTAGACCTTTATTTTATTAAGTTAGTAACCTTAACAAATTAAGTGATTATCATCATTTTATCCTCTTTGATAACACATATTAAAAAGGAAAACTAGGATTATTTACTTATTAATAGAGAAGGCAAATGGAAAGTTAGAAAAATGAATTATATTCTTTCCAAAATAATATTAATTTTCGTATCTTTTATATTTTAACCGAAATTAATTAATATATCTATTTATATAAATAAATTCAGTAAAATATATACAAGTAATATTTTGTATGAATCAAAATCATATATTAATTATATTATGTTCAAAAGAATATTATTTTCATGTCTTTTATATTTTGACTGAAATTAATTAATATAACTGTTTATATTAATAAATTCGGTAAAATATATACAAATAATATTTTGTATGAATCAAATTCATATATTGATTATATTCTTTTCAAAAGAATATTAATTTTCATTTATTTTATATTTTAACCGGAATTAATTAGTATAACTGTCTACATTAATAAATTCAGTAAAATATATACAATTAATATTTTGTGTGAATCAAATTCATATATTAATTATATTCTTTTTAAAAAAATACTAATTTTCATTTCTTTTATATTTTGACCGAAATTAATTAATATAATTGTTTATATTAATAAATTCGGTAAAATATATACAATTAATATTTTGTATGGTTCAAATTCATATATTAATTATATCTATGTTCTTTATTTTTGTACAACAAGTTTGTACATATAATGTGTTTAATATTTAACAATCAAATATAATTAATTCAACAATTAATTTAATTCATGTGACAACTAAATACAATATCAAATGTATTTGGACTTTGTTCGTTGCAATTATAGGGTGTGACCTTATAAGCTCTTGTAACGTTGGTAGTGATACTAGAACGTTTCTAACATTACAAGTAATGAGTGGCATCTAACAATGCATCATTGCCACTCAAGTTAGAAGAAGTCATGATTCGACATAACCTTTATGTGATAATCTTTTCATGTATTATATCATTTTATCCTTAATATCATGGAATAGTCACACTTGCATAGTTCAATCTCATATTTCTTGATTTTATAAACAAACTACTATAAACAAATAAGTGTAATATCTCATATCAACTTATTCGAGCATGTCCATGTGTTTCTAGTCTCAGTCCATCAAAAGGCCTAAGATATTGCTTCTATTATGTAGGAGGGACAAATCCTTTCTTGATCAACCATATCCCACTACACAGATTGTGGTATATCCAATATTAGTCTTTATAGTACAATCTGTTACAATAAACATTTTGACTATACTAAAATATATGACTCACGATGTTGAGATAATAATGATTTCAAGTCTGAGGATCATATCACCTCTGCCATGACCCTTTTGTCGAGCCGGAGAGGTGCAGCAGCAACAATTGCAGTAGTAGGTTGGTCTCAAACCACAACTGTTCTCCCTAGGCAATCACTAACATGGTACTCCATCGATCCACAAACAAGACAAGCGCCAGTCATCCTCTAACATTCACCATGATGACGATGTCCACAATGCTCACATAATGACCATGTAACACCATGATGACGACATCCACAATGCTCTCTTACCCTTCCACCCAAATCCCCTAATAGACTCAGATGTCCTCTTAACAGCACCAACAGAAATAGCTTTAGGCTCCTCCCCTAAAGTCTCCTCTAAAGCACAGGCCTTCTCGACCAACTCATCGAAAGCCACAATAGACTGCTCTACCAGATACAACTTAATCTCACGGTTCAATCCAAACCTGAACCTCTTACAACGACTCGCCTCATAAGCTACAAACTTAGGCGCATACTGGCACAAACGCAGAAACTCGGCTTCATACTCATCTATAGATAAAGTACCCTGGACTAAATCTACGAACCATCATTTCCTTGCCTTCAAATACTGCTCTCCCATAAACTTCCTCTAGAAAGACTTCAAGAAAAAGTCCCAAGTAACTCTCTCAGGTGCAGTACCACACTCCATAGTCATCCACCAACAATGAGCTTTATCTACAAGTAACGACATAGCACATCCGAGCTTATCCTCGTTAGAACAGCCCATCTGACCAAGGATACAAACAACTCATTCTAACCAATACTCAGCACGAGTAAGGTCTCCACCCCTAACTCCCCGAAATTCTTTACCATCTAGAGCTCGCAAACGCTCTAATCGTAATCCTTGATGAATAGGAGCAGCATTAGCACCAACGATATGCTACAATGCATTGACCATCTCTGACATAAAATGCTCAACTTGCCTATTCGAGCATCATCACGTGACTGCGGTGACGCATCATCATCTAGACTACCACGCTCACATCTTGCAGGTACAACGAAAATCGTTTACTAAAGAAAAAGTAGAGACAACATACTAGGAGTGAGTAGCAGCAAGTGATCCAAGACTTACCTAAGTATAATTTCCTATAGGACATTGTGTTCCCTAATCCTACCCCATAGAACAGTTCATACCACAAAGAACATGCATAGCTAAAACATACAATTTCAAGTAATATTTAAGATAAGCTAGACTTCAATATTACATAATCCGAGATCTCTAATGTTTAAGAAATCTAGGCTAATCTAAAGTTAATCTGTAGCTCTAATACCACCAAATGTGACACCCCAAAGTGGACTGGGACGGACCGGCCCGAATTTGAAGCGTTACATTAGCCACCGAAGTGACTTTCCAACTAACAACCACCCGACACATACCCCAACCTTATAACACCTCATTTATGACTAATTAACTATAATTTATTAATGCAGAAGCAATTTTTGAACCGTTTTTAAACTTTTTCTAAGTATTTAAACCCTAAGGATATTTTGGTCATTTTACCACCTAAGTTTAAACTATCCCAAAATTTTTTCTAAATAGTTACCAGCCTTTTTTTATTCAAATTATGCAAGCCCTAAAAGTTTTAGCTTAATTCGAGTTCATTTACTATGTCTAATTAAAGTTTTATTATTAGGGACTAAATCGTAACTTTTATAAACTTTTAATACATTTTTTAAATTAAAAATTAAGAGTGTTTCTACCAAATATTAATAGTTGCAAGTCTAATCCTTAAATATTACCAAGTTTCCCTAGCATTAAAGGCTTCAATTAATCTAATCAAGCTTTAGGACTAAATTATAAATTAAGCAAATTAGAATACTAGATTACAAAAACCAAAAATCAAACCCCCAAAACCCACATGTGTCACTTAAAAATTGATTTTACATATTTTACTTACCCATTAAACTTGAAATAGCTATAGTTAATTACTATAAACATCCACACATCTCCAATTTAATTTATTTACAACAAATATGCAACAATTAATCAAATTTTAACACCCCATTACACGCTTAGCAAACACCAATTAATTCACTTAGCTGCAAGCAATCTACTCCATGGTAAGCTTCAATTAAACATTATTAGTATAAAATACATGCTTCATACATCGTGTTGTCAACCACTGTACAAATACTCATCAATATTAAATTTGCACCCAATCATGCATAAATCAAAGTAATTAAGCATTAAATTTTCAATCATAACATGTTAACATTTCACCATAACATCACATGTTATTTCAAGAATTAAGAATAAATTTTTCCATGGCATGTAAAATCATCTTTTAACACATAAACATTCAATTATATTGGCACAATCAATCAATTATATTGGCATAATACATTCATGGCAATAAGTAAACATATGATCATACATTGGATAAACAGATCTCCAAACTCCCACAAATCAAATACAGTCCTCCAAATTGAGCAAGCCGAAGACACATACACTTCCTTATAGTGCCTCAAATAACCCAATGAGTGGAGACTCAATCTCAACACTCCCTTATCAACTCCAAACAAATCAGTCCACCAAGAGCCATATGCTCACAATATCACAAATAATGGTGAGTACTCACAAATCCTATGGCATGCCAACTATATCCAATGGGTCCATCATGCAATGTTGCCAATTTAATCATACATACAAGGTATAAAGTCTGTTGTTTAATCACATAATTTAGGATGTTAGAATACAAGTAAAAGCATGTTGCAAAAGTAATTTTAACATCAATAAAATTAAGCATAGAAAATATCATTTTCTCAATATTCGTATACCAATTAAAAAATCTTTATCAAATGTTCAATAAATTAGCAATTCATGCTCCAAATATCAATTTATTCCATACAATTTAATCATGCAAAAAGCATAATACACAACTTATAAACCAATTGTCATTTTTCTCTTTTATAAAATAAAACATATTTTTGCAAATCCATCTATCCAATATGCAGTTAAGTCATTAATAACACCAATTAAACTTTTAATTTAATACATAATCGTGCCAATTTACCAAATTTCCCTTAATATAACTCATCTCCACACTTAGCTCTTTAAGCAAAAATGTGCTCAAACAAGCATGTTTGAGCTTCAATTCTGATTTGCACATTCCTCCTCTTGATGTGGAGCTTTAACAGAGACGAAGTATGCATTACAAACTAACAATAGCAACAAGAAACAAGAAATTTGATGAAGTATACGAATCTAAATCATTGTTCTAAACTACCTTACCGACGTTGCCAACTAAGCTAAAATATGGAATTATTCAACTAAACTCCCTTTTCAGCACCTCAAACTACTTCTAATCTTCATTCCTAGTCCAATAACATGTATTTTAAGTGTTAATTTCATCATTTAATTCGTTTCATAATTTTTTCAGAAAAATCACCCATGTTCTTGATCAAATTCGAATTTCTCAAAATTGATCCATAAAACATGTTTGATCTTTTGGTTGAAGATTAAAAACCTCTTATTTGATCTATTTTGAGCTTAGACATCCATTAATATTTGGATTCCAACTCAAAATTAAAGATCCACCATTGTTTATCCTCATGTTCAAGAAAGAAGAAATTAAAGTTGAAAATCCATTATAATCACTTTAATTAACAAATAATGATTAAAATCAACTTAAAAGCAAGTTTAGAGATGAGGATTACCTACAATTGAACTCAAATAATTGATTTAGAAGTTTGAATCAAAATGCTTGAAAATTATTTTCAGAGATTTTAGACAGGATTTTGGGTGAGAAAATGTTAGTTTTATTCTTTGATATTTGGTTTATAACAACAAGAAAAAAAAAATAAGAAAAAAAACTCTCAATTTAGGTGAAAAACGAGTGAAAAGTGAGGTAGTTGCAGAGTTTTTAAAACTGAAAACCCCCACTTAATTTTCAAAATTTGGGGAATTTGCCATCAGGCCACTCCCCCTTTTTCCTTGTTTTACAATTAGCTCATTTTCCTCCAAAATTTTGAAAATATGGTTTATTTTCTATAAAACCTCTTACACATTTCTCTTATTTTTCAAATTATTCTCATTTAATTAATATTTTAAATCACCCAATTACACTTCCATTTTAAATTATTTTAAAATTCCAATTTAACCCAAAATATTTATTTTTACCAAAAAATTATTTAAAACCATAACGTTAATCTTTCTAAAAATATTTTTATTTTTAGAAATATTATTTACCAATTTTTTAGATGAAATTAAGCTAATTAATTAAGAATATAAATTAGTAATTAACCTGATTAATTCCCAATTTTCATTCAAAACCCAGTAAACTTACCTGAAACTACTAAACCTATTTTGGGGGTCTTACACCATTGTAATCCTTTCTCATTTCCCTTTAGGAATCGCAATAGGTTGCAATAGCCTAGAAGGAAATTGATGTTCAACTTTCACTTTTTGACAAACCAATCATCGAGCCACAAAATCCGTAATGTCACACTTCAACCCAGGCCACCAATTAGTCTCATGAAAATCATGATACATTTCACCACCACCAAGATGCATAGCGTAAGGGCTACTATGCGTCTCGGTAAGGATCGTTTGCTTTAAATTCACATCTTGCGACATACACAATCTACCTCGAAAATTCAAAATGCCTTCTACATTAATATCAAAATCTTCCTTAACAACTTGTTCCACTTGTCAAATCATTTTCAACAAATCTCCATCTAAATATTGTTTTTCCTTAATCAGCCGCGACAAAGTCGGCCTCACTTGAAGTTCAGCACACAAACCACCATCACTAGCTAGACTCAAGTGCGCAAACAATAGCTTTCAACTCTATCATCAACTTCCTACTCAAAGCATCAGCAACGACATTCACCTTACCAGGGCGATACTCAATCACACAGTCATATTCCTTTAAAAGCTCAATCCAACGCCTTTGCCTTAAATTCAACTCCTTTTACGAGAAGAGGTACTTAAGACTCTTATGATCAGTGTAAATCACACACTTTTCTCCATAAAGATAATGGCGCTAAATCTTAAGGGCAAACACCACAGCAACTAACTCCAAATCATGAGTAGGATAGTTTTGTTCATGTGTCTTCAATTGCCTTGAAGCATAAGCCACAGCTTTACCCTTTTGCATCAAAATGCAACCAAGTCACAAATACAAAACGTCACTATAAACTACAAAATCTTTTCTATGTCTCAGTTGACTCAACACAGGTGCCTTCGTCAATACTACCTTAAGCTGATCAAAACTCTTTTGCCTTTCATCAGTTCATTCGAACACTACACTATTCTGAAGTAGTTTTATTAAAGGTACGGCAATGAGAGAAAATCCTTAAACGAATCTACGATAGTAACCATCTAATCTTAAGAAACTTTGAACTTCAATAACACTCCTAGGCAGCTTTCATTCTAAAATTGCCTCAATCTTATTTGGGCCCACACGAATCCCATCTGCCAAAACCACATGACCTAAGAATGCCACTTTCTTAAGCCAAAATTCACATTTACTCAGCTTCGCAAACAACTCGTTATCCCAAAGAATCTGTAAAACAACCCTTAAGTGCTCATCATGATCTTCCTTGGAACGAGAATATATCAAAATCTCGTCTATAAAGACAAACACAAATTGATCCAAGTATGAATGGAATACTAGATTCATCAAATCCATGAATGTAGCAGGGGCATTAGTTAATCCAAAAGGCATCACCAAAAACTCATAATGCCCATATCGAGTCCTAAAAGCAATTTTCAACACATTCGACTCCTTCACCTTCAATTGGTAATACCTAGATCTTAAATCAAACTTTGAGAACACAGTTACACCTCGAAACTGATCAAACAAGTCATTAATTTGAGGAAAGGGATATTTATTCTTAATAGTCAACTTGTTCAACTACCTATAATCAATACACATCCTTATCATACCATTCTTCTTATTCACAAACAAAACCAGTGCACCCCATTGAGATACACTCGGTCGAACAAACCCTTTACCCAATAACTCTTGCAATTTAATCTTTAACTCCTTGAGCTCTTTTGGTGCCATACGATAGGATGCAATAAACATCAGTGCAATACCAGGATACAGCTCAATACCAAACTCAACTTTACAATCCACTGGCAAACCAGACAACTCTTCAGGAAACAAATCAAGAAAATCCCTAACAGTAAGGATATCTTAAACCCTCAACTCCTTACTAACTGAATTCATCACATAGGCTAAGTAAGCATCACAACCTTTTCCCATCATCTTTTCAGCCTTTAATGCTGAAACCATATTAGACGTAAAACCCTATCTTTCACCCACAACAACTATTTCCAAACTATCACTATATCTCAAGGTAATTCGCTTAGTCTCAAAATCTACCTTAGCCTTATGCTTAGTTAACCAGTCTATACCCAAAATAGCATCGAACCCATAAAATGGCAATTCCATAAGATCAACAGAGAAAACATGCCTTTGTATCATAAGGGGACACCTATGATAAACTCTATTCACAATTACACTATCACCAAAGGAACTAATTACAGTCATGCCCAAATCAATTATCTCTACATGAATCCCTAGCTTACTAGCTAATTCACTCAAAATATACGAATGTGTAGAAATAGAATCAACCAAGGCAAATAATGGATAGATCGCAAAGTAAAAGTACTTGCAGTAACATCAATCGTATCTTGATCCTCGAGTTCCCTAACAGCATAAACCCAAGCAGAACCACTAGACTCAACCTGTGCGGCAATAGTATGAGCAACAATCTGTAGTCCAACCGGCCTCCTAGTACCTATAACACCCATAATCCATATCTATCATTGGATTAAGGTTACAGAGCATTGCCATACAATCAAAACATTAAAAGCATTCATTTCATATATCATCCAAAACATATTGAAACACATTCATTCACATACATATCATACCTAAATAGAGCCCTCAAGGCCCTAGAAATAACTTAAAAATAATTCAGGACTAAATTAGAAACATTTGGAAAGTTTAAGGAAAAGTTAGAAAAAAATTTGACTGCAAGGGTCACACGTCCATGTCCTAGCTCGTGATCTCACTTGTCTAACTCTTTTAGTAGGGTCACATACCCATGTCATACGCTCATGTGTCAGGCCGTGTAACTTTCAAAATAGCCCAACACGTCTGTGTGTCAGGCCGTGTGCTAGGCCATGTAACTAACTAACTTGCATGCAAAGAAACCTATAGGAGACACATGACACATGGCTGAGTCACACGCCCATGTGTTAAACTATGTCGACCTAAAATTTACATAAAATCAAGCCAATTCCAATACCAAATCATGCATGATCCTTTCGGCCAATTGTGCACATATTAAAGGCATCAAAACCATAACAAAACATACATATAAATATCAATTCAAGAGTCCTAAATCAAATAACCAATATCCTATTCAAGGTACCTCAATTTCAATAAACAAGACCTACCTAAACATGCATATTTTACCACTTACAATTCATCAGTTAATAGTTCCAACAACTTACTTGCCTACAACATAAGGTACCACAATGACACAAACCATCAATGATACTAATAAACCATTTTCATTCATGATAAAAAAATGACCAAAAGTACTTTCTAAAGCAAACATTATAACCTATTATGCATACATGAAACCGAAACACAAATACACTTAGTTATTATTTACATATTCATCAAACACCATTTTGAAACATCCTATATACATTTCAACCAAAAATTCAACTACATAAGTTTATATATGCCACTACCCTAGGAGATACAAAAACTAACAATATTGATGGATAGTGTGAGCTAAAGGTTTGATCCGTCCAAAACATCAGCAACGATGATCTACGAAATAATCCACAGGAACAAAAAGCTTATAAAGCTTAGTATGAACATAGTATATCATCTAATCTAACAATAATTGAATATGATTCATATATTATTTGATTCAGAGTTAATGAAGTCTAAACAGGGCACAGAAGTGCATTAAGAGGTACTGAAATACAAAGAGGGCATGTATATGCAAGTCAAGGGTACCGAAGTACAAACAAGGGTATGTTTGTCTAATACCAAGGTACCGAAGTACAAACAAGGCACGTATATGCAAGTCAAGGGTATCGAAGTACAAACAGGGGCACGTTTGTGCAATTCAGGGGTACTAAAGTATAAACAATGGCACATTTGTGCAAATCAGGGGTACCAAGTACAAACAGGGGTACGCATGTGTAAATCAGGGGTGCCGAAGTACAAATAGAGGCATATATGTACAATTCAACGATAATCTTCTAAAAACATAATAATTAAAGCCAATCTGTAAGCTACTGGCCTAATCCTTTCAATGATCTCGTACAACCTGATAAACTGCGAACTAAGCTTTCCTTTCTGGCCAAATCAAAGAAATTTCTTCCAATGTGACACCTTTAAAAATATTGTTGCCAATTTAAAATTCAATGCATTTTGTTTTCAAACATGTGTTAGATTTCTGTCGATCCGAAGTTGCTTTTAAAATGTCATGTATTACTGTGACTTGTTATTTTATTTCTCGAATCAAATATGTAATGCCCTAAATTTTTATGTTTCTACTTTTGCTATTAATTGACACAAGTGTGTATCTGCTTCAGTGGTTAAGTGTTTTGGGTGTGTGTGTAGCTCCTAAGTTTAAGCCTCACCTTTAGCAATTTTGGTTATTTTGGAGTTAGGCCGTATACTAGTTCAGCAGGATTATATTCAACTACTTGTAAATTCATCTCAGAATGGGCCTGCTGGTCTGGTGGTTAAGTAGAGTGTTGGAGTGCCGGAGGTCCTATTTTCGAATCCATGCATTAGCAAAATGGTGTTTTATTTTTGCTCGTTTGAGTGGAAGAGTTCTGATTGTAATGGAAGACTGAAAGTGGGTGGTTAGGATATGATTTAGTGGGGAGTTATCAATAAATTTTATTTAGATTTTATTTTCAAAATTCATTTTTTCTCTCTGCTGGAAAAATAATCTAGCATTTCTTTCTCTGCTGGAAAAATAATCTAGCATTTCTTTCTTCTCCTTCCACTGTTGTCCCCTTTTCTTTTTTCGTCATCATCATACCGTGGTCCTCCGAATCTCTGTTTCACTGTTTACGGTGTCTGTTTGCTCGGTTAAATAGTTGTGTTTCTTTTTCAGTTTGAGTAGGAAGTCTTTTTATTATCGTTAGAAATATTTTTACTTTTCGGTTTGATGACGGAATTTGTGTTTTGGGTAGCAACAAATCGAGATGGTCGTGGCATTACTCTCTCTAAATCGTAGTCAACCGTTCGGGTGCTAGGGTAAGCAGAGAACACTCGAATTGAAATTTTGTCATTTTGAAACTTCAGTTTATCGTGTTTTAAAATTGAGTTTGGGATTTTAGATTGTAGATTATAGGTTCTGGTGGTCTCGGGATTGGTTTGGCAGCAAATTGACACAAGGTGTGTACCCGAAACACTGAAAATGAAATACGACAAAAATTAGAAAAAGTATTCTGTCGATGCCACACGGGTGTGTGGTCGCCCGTGTGGTAGGCTGTATGACGAAACTCGGGCGTGTGATCGACGAGCCAGGCTATGTGCGTACGACACGACCGTGTGATAGATAGGTAAGCCTTGTGTGACACATGGGCTAGGCCAGCTAGGGTCGTATCGGCCTACACGAGTAAACCACACGGCATGTGGAATTCTGCTCCAGGCCGTGTGGGCCAACACAGGCAAGCCACATGGGCGTATGAGCCCATTTTATTGAAATGTTTTCTAAGGTTGCACGGGTCACCCAAGTCGACAGTAAACTTACTGTAGGGTCGGTAAGCTCTACTTAGACCCCTAGTTGACTGAAATAACTATTTGACTGGTATATATATATTTACATGTTCTTGAGCATGATGATATTTAATGAGTTGACATTGTATGCACCGTTGCCATGATATAGCATGTCATTACTGTATGTTGCTTTACATTGGGATGGAGGTTGGTATTGTTCAGAGGAAGTGTAATGAAAGGCCTCTGGCCTAATTTACCAGCAGCTCGATTGCAAACCACTGTTTAATGCTACATTCTATACTTTTTGGAGTGTAGGGATGGGTGAGTTGATTATATCCCCACATAAAGTGTAGGGTTGGACGGAGATAGTGTGCAAAGGCTGGTTGGGTAGGACTTTGTGTCTTATATCTGTTATTGTACTGATTACTGATACTGTATTGGGCCAAGGCCTGAATGCATGACTGTTTCTGTACTAAAATGGGCTAAGGCCCTAATTGAAACTGAGTCTGGTACCGAAAGGGCTTAAGCCCAGACTATGACTGCATTTTGTCTGCTTGTTTTATATAGGGATTACACATTGAGTTTTTGTAAACTCACCCTTTTGTTTAAATATGCACAGGTAATCCCGAGACTTGACGAATCAGTGCAGCGTAGGACTCGATGATGGCCACACATATTATAAATCATTTGACTTTAATTTTGGTATTTAATTCTTAGGTATTTTTTGGGTTAATTTAAGATATAAATTGGACTTTTGGACTGTTTGATTTTAAGTTGGATTTTAAACTATTTATGGTTTTTCTTTAAAACTGTAGAACATGACAAACAAACAGTTTTCTCTAAAACAAAGAGGAAATTCTTAAAATGGATGGATTCACGTAATCATATCAGTTTTCCATACCAAATGATTTTATAAAGCTTCTGAACGAATTGTGTTTTAAAACAATTGACTAAATAAGTAACGATATTGGGGTCAACAAGAGTAAACAAATGAAAATTATTTTATCGTAACAACTTAGATTCAAACGCTAGCATGTGACATCGCAAGAGTCAGCCATTATGTCTAGGCCAGGTTTCGGGTGTTACATTTAGTGGTATTAGAGCCAAAACTCGGTTGTGGATGTGAGTTTTTAATATGTGATTTCTGAGAGATGATTTCTAAATGTTTTTATTAGAAGTGTGGTGCATTGAGTCTCCAGCACCGATCCAGTAAGTTTTCTAAAACTGTGAATTGTTTAAACTGAAACTAAAATTGTTTTTGATAGTATATACTGAAATTACTATAGGTAGTATATACTAAGACTACTATAGATAGACTGTACTGAAAACACTTAAATAGTGTATACTGAGACTATAGTAAAACTGCTTAACATTGATTAACACTGCGATGGACAAAACAAACTTTACACTTCTGATACTATTTTAATAAAATATTTGTTAATAAACACTGGAACTGTAAACTGATGCATAAAACTGTTAATACAGATAAAACATAATTAGACAATGAGCACCAGAGGAACTCACGGATAAGGTACAAGAGGCCATGGTAGAGGTCATAAAGGTGCTCGAGCTGGGTCTTCATCATCTGGCAATCTGCCTAATTTGTATACTAGTAAGACACCGGCTTCACCTGTGACTGAGACTGGATCTCACGATCGAATGGCTACAGACGTCGCATTGTCCCAAGCCATGTTGGGGATTTTAAAGAGTGTCGTTGGGCCCAATACTGGAGCTAGAGGCCGCATGTCAGTTATGGAATACTTCAGTCTAACGGAGTTGAGCCTTTCAGGGTTATTGCTGGAGTTGCCTCTAATGTGGCTGAGTACTGGATAGAGGCCATAGAGAGGATTATGAATGATCTGAACTGCACTCCCGAGCAGAAATTAAAGGGTTTTATATGTGATGAGGCATATCAGTGGTGGCTCATTATTAAGGAGGGCACTCAGCCTGATCGACTAACCTAGGAGTTCTTTAAGACCGCCTTCTAGGGGAAATATGTAGGGGCCAGTTACGTGGATGCACGTAGGAGAGAGTTCTTAAATCTGACTCAGGGAGATAGATCGATGGCCGAGTATGAGGCTGAATTTTTTAAACTGAGCCGCTGTACATGAGGTATGGTGGTGACTGAGTATGAGCGATGTGTTTGCTTCAAGGATGGCCTCAGGGATAATCTGATGGTTCTGATAACTCCACAAAGGGAGCGAGACTTTGCTGTACTGGTTGATAAGACGAAGATCACCAAGGAAGTGAAGTGTACTGAACGCCAAAACCGAGAGAGAAGTAGAAGCA
The DNA here is from genome assembly GCF_007990345.1 of Gossypium hirsutum. Lineage (NCBI taxonomy): Eukaryota > Viridiplantae > Streptophyta > Magnoliopsida > Malvales > Malvaceae > Gossypium > Gossypium hirsutum. The sequence goes on from NC_053434.1 coordinate 97,686,151, forward strand.
AGAGGAATTCGAAGCCCTCGAGTTCTGTTAAGAGGTCTAAGAAAAAGGCCAGAGTTGATGGGCCGATCAGAGTTGGGGCTCCTATTGCTGCTACTGGATAGCATTCGTGTACTGACTATGGTAGACGCTATCACGGTAAGTGTTGGAAATGAACTGGGGCTTGTTTGAGGAACGGATTATTAGAACACTATATTAGAGAGTGTCTGCGAAGGTCCGATCAGATGCAAGCTCTAGGTACTAGTACTGTACCACCACTGAGAGTAGTTAAGCAGCCATCGAGAGGCCGTAGTTAAGCCAGAGGTGGTAATAGGTTGGGTCGTGGTTAGAGAGTACCGAGGAGAGATGCTGGTCATACTGAGGTAAGGCAGCCGGCTCTAGTTTATACTACACGTCGTCGAGAAGATGGAGGTGCTCCGGTCGTTATCACGGGTACGTTCTTTATTCATAATGTACCTTATACTGCACTGATAGATATAGGATCCACTCACTCCTATATATCCTGTACTGTACCCGAGAACTTGGGTATCTTGGTTGAGAGCACTGCGAGTGAGGTGACTATTCTGAATTCGCTGGGACAATTAGTAAGGTAAATAAGTTGTTTAGAGACATTCCTTTAGAGGTTCAAGGGGTTATTTTTCTGGCTGATCTGATGAAACTGTATTTTTGGGAGTTTAATCTGATACTAGGAATGGACTGGTTGGTTAAACACCGAGTGAGCTTAGATTGTGCCACAAAAAGGGTTGTACCAAAAACTGAGGAGGATAGCGAGGTGGTCGTAATTTGGGAACGTCGGAATTACTTATCGAATGTGATTTTTGCATTGAGGGCGAAAAAGTTAGTTTGTAAGGGATGTGAGGTGTATCTGACCTACATTAGTGTTTTAGATTCTAGGGATTATTCGGTTGAGGATATCGGGACGGATAAGGACTTTCCAAACTTTTTTCCTGAAGAGTTACCTAGGTTACCTCTGAATCATAAAGTAGAGTTTGGGATTGAGTTCCTTCTTAGTATAGCTCCAATGTCCATCGCTCCCTATAGAATGACACTGAAAGAGCTTGTAGAGCTTAAGGCTCAGATTCAAGAGTTAGTAGATCGTGGGTTCGTCTGCCCTAGTGTGTCTCCATGGGAAGCACCAGTTCTGTTTGTGAAAAAGAAGGATGGATCCATGCGTATGTGCACTGACTATCGACAATTGAACAAGTTGACAATCAAGAGTAAGTATCCCTTACCGAGGATAGATGATCTGTTTGACCAGTTTCGAGGGGCTTTGATTTTCTCCAAGATTGACCTCCGATCAAGATATCATCAGTTGAGGGTTAAAGAGATTGATGTACACAAGACAATATTTAGGACTCGATACGGTCATTACAAGTTCCTAGTGATGCCATTTGGACTGACGAATGCACCAACGGCTTTCATGGATCTGATAAACTGCGTGTTCTAGCCCTATTTGAATTTGTTCATAGTGGTATTTATTGATGATATACTTGGTGTATTCGAAGACTGAGGATGAACATAATGAACACCTCAGAATGGTTCTACATGTTCTACTAGAGAAATAATTGTACGCCAAGTTTAATAAATGTAAGTTCTAGTTACGTGAAGTAGAATTTCTAGGACATGTGGTTTCTGCTGAGGGGATTAGAGTTGATCCTCAAAAGATTGAGGCTGTCTTAGGTTGGAAAGAACCTATGACTATATCTGAGATCCGTAGTTTTTTGGGACTGATAGGGTATTATCGACGTTTTGTAGAAGGGTTTTCACTGATTGTGGCACCTTGATTAAGCTGCTACGTAAGGGTGTGTCATTTAACTAGACTGATGTACAGTAAGAGAGCTTTTAGAAGCTCAAAACTGTACTAACTGAGGCCCCTATTTTAATATAGCTAGAGTCAGGAAAAGATTTTACTGTCTACAATGATGCATCACATGTCAGATTGGGATGTGTGTTGATGTAAGAGGGTAAGGTGGTAGTGTATGCGTCACGTCAGCTTAAGACTTATGAGGTAAATTATCCGACGCATGACTTAAAGTTGGCCACAATGGTGTTTGCATTGAAAATATAGAGGCATTACCTATATTTTGAAAAGTGCATCATCTACACAGATCACAAGAACCTCACTCAGAAGGAGCTAAATCTTAGGCAGCATAGATGGATTGAGTTGTTTAAGGACTACGACTATACGACTGAATACTACCCTGGTAAGGCCAATGTGGTGGCCAACTCACTGAGTCGTAAGGTTATGACTGATTTGAGGGTGATGTTTGCTCGCCTTAGTTCATTTGATGATGGAAGTCTACTAGCTGAGCTTCAGGTTAAGCCTATATAGATTGGGCAGATTAAGGGTAAGCAGCTGGTGGACGAATCTTTGGGTCTTCATTTCTGACAGGTTGGGAGTGGGCATACTGATGACTTTGGACTAAATATTGAAGGGGTACTCTACTTCCATGGGAGAATTTGTGTACCGAAAGACACTGAATTGATGCGGTCGATACTGAGAGAGGAGCATAGTAGCCCCTATGCTATGCATCCTGACAGAAATAAGATGTACCAAAACCTTCGTGAGTTATACTGGTGGCCAGGACTTAAATGAGAGGTTACCGATTTTATGGGTAAATGTCTGACTTTTCAGCAGGTTAAGGTTGAGTATCAGTTACCTTCAGGTTTGTTGCAGCCAATTAAGATTCCACTTTGAAAATGGGAGTGGGTGACTATGGACTTTGTTAGTGGGTTACGCCTCACACCCACTAAGAAGGATTATGTATGGGTTATCGTGGATCGATTGACCAAGTTCGCCCATTTCATACAGGTTCGTACTGACTACTCGCTACAAAAGCTAGCAAAACTATATGTGTCTGAGATAGTGAGACTGCATAGGGTACTGATTTCGATCATCTCTGATAGGGAACCTCGCTTCACGTCTCGATTCTGGAAAAATCTGCATGAAGCTCTGGGTTCAAGGTTAGACTTCAGTACTACTTTCCATCCTCAGACAGATGGTCAATCTGAGAGCGTGATTTAGATACTGGAGGATATGTCAAGGAGCTATGTGATTGACTTCTGAGGTGCTGGGAGGAGTATTTGCTGTTGGCAGAGTTCGCTTACAATAATAGTTACTAGTCTAGTATACAGATGGCATATTACGAGGCACTTTATGGTCGTAAGTGTCGCACTCATTTACGCTAGATTGAGTTGGGCGAGCGACGAGTTCTGGGTCCTTAACTAGTTTCTAATACTGAGGATAAGGTTAGATTGATAAGGGATCGACTGAAAGTGGTATTTGATAAAAAAAAGTCTTATGCGAACTTGAAGCAATGCGAGATCAAGTATTCTATAGGAGACTCCGTCTTTCTTAAGGTCTCGCCATGGAAGAAGGTACTGAAATTTGGTCGTAAGGGCAAGTTGAGCCCTAGGTTTATTAGACCCTATCGTATATTGAACTGAGTGGGATCTGTTGCCTACTAGTTAGAGCTACCTCTAGAGTTGGATTGGATTCATGATGTGTTTCACGTCTCGATGTTGAGGCGCTACCATTCTGATCCCACGTATATTGTTCCTTTTGAGGAGATTGAGGTTTGGCCAGATCTAATTTTGGATCACGATGTTAAGGTTCTAATGAGGAAATCCATTTCTTTAATAAAGGTGCTATGGTGGAATCATAGCACTGAGGAGGCCACGTGGGATCCAGATAATACGATGCATCAGCAGTATCCTCATCTGTTCTGATTAGGTAAATTTCAAGGCCAAAATTTTCTTTTAGGCGGGTAGAGTTGTAACACCCTAAATTTTTACATTTCTGCTTTTGCTATTAATTGACACAAATGTGTATCTACTTCAGTGGTTAAGTGTTCTGGGTGTGTATGAGAGCTCTCAAGTTCAAGCCTCACCTTTAGCAAATTTGGTTATTTTGGAGTTAATCCTCATACTAGTTCAGCAGGCTTATATTCAACTACTTGTAAATTCATCTCAGAATGGGCCTGCTGGTCTGGTGGTTAAGTGGAGTGTTAGAGTGCTAGAGGTCCTGTGTTCGAATCCATGCATTAGCAAGAGGGTGTTTTATTTTTACTCGTTTGATTGGAAGAGTTCCGATTGTACTGGAAGATTGAAAGTGGGTGGTTATTTTATTTGGATTTTATTTTCAAAATTCATTTTTCTCTCTACTGGAAAAAAACCTGACGTTTCTTTTTTCTCCTTTCACTGTTATCCTCTTTTCTTTTTCCATCATCATCATACCATGGTTCTTCAAATCTCTATTTCATTGTTTACAGTGTTTGTTCACTTGGGTAAGTAGTTGCGTTTCTTTTTTGATTTAAGTAAGAAGTATTTTTATTATCGTTAGAAACAATTTTCCTTTTTGGTTTGATGACAGAATTTGTGTTTTGGACAGCAGCAAATCGAGAAGGTTATGGCATTACTCTCTCTGAACCGTAGTCAACCGTTCGGGTGCTGAGGTAAGTAAAGAACGCTCGAATCATACTTTTGTCGCTTTGTAACTTCATTTTATCGTGTTTTAAGACTGAGTTTGGCATTTTAAATTGTCAATTATAGGTTCTAGTGGTCTCGAAATTGGTTTGGCAACGAATTAACACAAGGTGTGTACCTGAAACACTAAACACAGAATACGGCAAAAAATCAAAAAATCATTTTGTCGATGCCACACGAGCTTGTGGTCGCCCGTGTGCTAGGTCGTGTGACGGAACACGGGCGTGTGATCAACTAGCAAGGCCGTGTGCTCACGACACGACTGTGTAATGGCCAGGTAGGCCATGTGTGACACACGGGCTAGGCCAGCTTAGGCGTGTGGGCCCATATGGGCAAGCCACATGGGCGTATGAGCCCATATTTACTAAAATGTTTTCTAAGGTTGCACGAGTCGCCCAAGTCGTCTGTGAACCTACTGTAGGATCGATAAGCACTACTTAGACCCCTAATTGACTGAAATGACTGTTTAACTGATATATATTTTTACATGTTATCGAGCATGATGATATTTAATGAGTTGATATTGTATGCACTGTTGCCTTGATATAGCATGTCATTATTGTATGTTACATTGCATTGGGATGGGGTTGGTATTGTTTGGAGGAAGTGTACTGAAAGGTCTCATGTCTAATTTACTGGTAGCTCAGTTGCAAACCACTGTTTAGTGCCGCATTCGGTACTTTTTGGAGTGTAGGGATGGGTGGGTTGATTATATCCCCATATGGAGTGTAGGGTTGGACAGAGATGGTGTGTAAAGGCTGGCTGGGTAGGATTTTGTGACTGTATATCTGTTACTGTACTGATTACTAATTTTCTAATGGGCCAAGACCCTAATGCAAGACTGCTTTTGTACTGAAATGGGCTAAGGCCCTAACTGGAACTGAATCTGGTACCGAAAGGGCTTAAGCCCAGACTGTGACTGCATTTTGTCTGCTTGTTCTATATAAGGATTACACACTGAGTTTTCGTAAACTCACCCTTTTGTTTAAATGTGCACAGGTAATCCCCAGACTTGACGGATCGGTACAGTGGAGGACTCGATGGTGGCCACACATATTATAAATCATTTGACTTCAATTTTGGTATTTAATTCTTAAGTATTTTCTAGGTTAATTTAATATGTAAATTGGACTTTTGGACTGTTTGATTTTAAGTTGGATTTTAAACTGTTTATGGTTTTTCTTTAGAACTGCAGAACACGGCGAACAAATGGTTTTCTCTAAAACAAAAGGGTTCTTCTTAAAATGGACAGATTTACCAAAGCATCTTAGTTTTCCATAAACCAAATGATTTTGTAAAGCTTCTGTAACGAATTGTGTTTTAAAACGATTGACTAAATAAGTAACGATTTTGGGGTCAACAAGAGTAGACAAATGAAAATTATTTTATCGTAACAACTTAGATTTAAACGCTAGCATGTGACATTGCCAGAGTCGGCCATTACGTCTAGGCCAGGGTTGGGGCTTTACAAAATCAGCACCGAATACCTTTTTCTCACTAAGTTCGGTCTAGTACAACGAAGTTCAACATTTTCGACCATACAAAGCTTCATACGGTGCCATTTTAATGTTCGCTTGGTAATTGTTGTTGTATGCAAATTCAACCAACAAAAAAAATCTGTCCTAGTTACCTTCAAACTCTAAAACAAAACATCGAAGCATATCTTCAAGTATCTAAATTACTCGCTCAAACTAACCATCCGTCTATAGATGAAATGCTATACTAAAATGTAGTCAAGTGCCTGGAGCTTCATGTAACTTGCTCCAAAACCAAGATGTAAACTATGGATCTCTATCAGAGATAATAGAAACTGACACACCATGCAATCTAACAATCTTAGCAACATACAACTCTGCCAATCTCTCAAGTGAAAAATCCGTACGTACTGGAATGAAATGAGTGGATTTAATCAAACGATCTAGAATGACCCACACAACATCTTTCTTTCTCAGAGATAGAGGCAATCTCGATACGAAATCCATTATGATATGTTCCCATTTCCATTATGGAATCATCACCGATTTAACTTGCTAACAAATCAAACATTTCGAAACAAACTTTGAAATCTCTTATTTCATACTTGGCCACCAATACATCTATTTCAAATCGCCATAATATTTATTGCTACTAGGATGAATTGACAAGCTACTATTTGAGCTTCCTATAAAATGTTTTGAATGAGATCAGAATTTCTCGAAACACCAATTGTGCCTTTGAAGTACAAACTGTCATCTGCACCAACATGAAAATCTGAATCAGGTGTCGTCTCAGTCCGTTTCCGTTTAATGATCAAAAAATTATCACATTTCTGAGCTTCACAAATCTATTGCAAAAATGTCAATTTAGCTTTCAATTTAACTAAAATTAAATCGCCATCAATCAATGTCAATCACGGGTTCAGTGTTCATAAAGCAAATAGAGATTTTCTACTCAATGCATTAGCAATGACATTAGCCTTTCATGGATGGTAGTCGATAATCAAATCATAATATTTCACTAACACGAGCCATTTGTACTGTCTCAAATTCAATTTTTTTGCAACATCAAATACTTTAGGCTTTTATGATCCGTGAAGATATGACATTTTTCTCTATACAAATGGTGTCACCAAATCTTTAAAGCAAATACGATAGCTGCAAGATCTAAATCATGAGTCAAATAATTCTTTTCATGTGATTTCAAATGTCGAGAAGCATATGATATCACTTTGCCTTCTTGAATCAAAACACAGCTAAAACATTCAATGAAGCATCATTATAAATTACAAATTCTTTATCGAACTCTGGCTGAACTAATATAGGTGCTTCAGTTAACAAAGCTTTCAACTGATTAAAACTTTGCTGACATTGCTCAGACCATTTGAATTAAACATCTTTTTTCAACAATTTCATCAATGATGTAGCAATCATCGAAAATCCCTTGACAAATCTTCTATAATATCTGGCTAAACCTAGGAAACTTCTGACTTCAGATGCAGTTCTTAAAGGTTTCTAGCCTACCACAGGTGAGATCTTACTCGGATCAACTCTAATACCGTTTTTCGATACCACATGTCCCAAAAATCTGACTTATTGGAGCCAGAAATCACATTTGCTGAACTTAGCGAACAATTTTTTTCGCATAAATTTTGCAAAACAATTCTCAAATGCTAGGCATGATCTGTCTCATCTTGTTAATAGATTAGAATGTCATCAATGAACACAACAACAAATCTGTCTAAATAAGGTTTGAATATTCTGTTCATCAGATCCATAATCACAACAGGTGTATTAGTCAAACCAAATGACATCACATGAAACTCATAATGTCTGTTTCTAGTTTTGAATGTAGTTTTTGCACATCAAATTCTTTAACCCGCAGTTGATAATTACTAAAACGAAGATCGATCTTTGAGAATATTGTCACACCTTTCAACTAATCAAACAAATGATTAATACATGGCAATGGATACTTGTTCTTGATCGTGACTTTGTTAAGTTATTGATAATTGATACATAGTCACACTGATTAGTCTTTTTTCTTGAAAAATAATACAGGAGCACCCTAATGAGAAAAGCTGGGCCGAGAAAAACCTCTGTGTGTCAACACTTACAACTATGTTTTCAACTCTTTCAATTTTGTAGGTGTCATTCTATATAGAGCTATTGATATCGAAGATGTTCTCGACATTGATTCAATAGCAAACTCAACTTCTTTAGTCGGTAGTAACCCTGGCAATTGCTCTAGAAACACATCTGTGAGCTTACATACAATTGAAACTGATTTTAATTTCAATTTTGAAACCCTGGAAGCAATATATAAGTGAGATACAAATCATAGCCTTTTTTAACATATTTCTATGTCATCATAACTAAGATTATATTAGATTTATCATCCAATCTATCTAATTTAATTCAGATTCATTTACTGTTCTGACATTTTAACATGATATGCTTTCATCTACAGTTCACAACAGCATCAGGTCGAGTAAACCAGTCCATACCCAGAATCACATCAAACTCATCAAAGGGTGATAACATCAAACTAGCGAGAAAATTGTAACCTCTAACTTTCAGTGGTCATGATCTACATGACTGGTTAACTAGAACACACTGACCTAGAGGATTTGCAACCTTGACAGTATATTCAGTAAACTCAAGAGGCAATTTCTTTTTGTCTACTAATGTAGTGCATATATATGAATAAGTTGATCTAGGATCAATCAATACATATACATTAATATCAAAGAGAAAAAAAGTACCCATAATAACATCTGGAGCAGTAGCTTACTCACGAGCTCAGATTGCCTAGGCCCTAGCTAATGTTCTTGCTTCAAACGTTCATTCATCTCGCTATTCTTTCCTCGACTAGGAGTAGCATTCCTCACAAACAGGGATGTTTCTCTCAACATTTCTTACACTTCCAACACTAGCCGCTGGAGAGGCAACTAATCAACTTGTGACATTTCTAAACTTCTTTGATGAAGACATTTGAGCAAGCTTGAATGACCCTATTTTATAATAGTCTCAAAATTTTGAATCTGATTGTCGTTTACTTTTATAAATTTCTTCAACTTTCTGAGCCTGTTCTGAAAATTCTACAAAGTCTCATAACTTTAGCGCTGCCACGGACATACGGATATCATCATTCAACTCGTCCTCAAATCTAATACATATTTCCTCTTCACTGGATACTATGTTACGAGCGTGCTTGCTCAACTGTAGAATTCTCGTTCATACTCATCTACAGTCTGATTTCCTTGTATTAACTCTAGAAATTCTATCTTTTTTTTTGTCAATAAATAGCCAACTAACATACTTCTTCATGAACTCAATCTAAAAAAGTCCTAATTAATACGATCATTCAATGTCATTGTGCTCAAAGCACCCCACCATAAATACAATTTATCTTTCAATAATGATACCACACATATCAAACAATCTTAGAGAGTGCACATCGACTCTACAGAAACTCTTTTAGTATTCATTAGCCAATACTAGGCTTTTGAAGGATCATTATCTACCTTACCTTTGAATTCTTCTGCCCTACACTTTCGAATTTTATCTACAAATACTCGGGTAATCGTCACAAATATAGGGTTTGGAGTAACTAGGGATGCTAGAAGAGGCACAACAAGGGGTGGAGGTGGAGAAGTTGCAAGATTTTCTTGCTTAAACTCATTGAACCATTGGTTTATCATTCCAAGGAGTACATTATTCATCTCATCACTAATGGATTGTGGAATAGAGGCACTATTACTTGCTTCAGGATTCGAAGGTTGAACATTACTTTCATCTTCATTAACTATAGCTCGGTTTGATTCAGCTGACACCTTGAATCTATTAGAAAATACAATATTAGAACAGATCAAAAGCATCACACTATCACAAAGTATATGTGTAACAACCCGATATAGGACCTAGTCAGAATAGTGGTCTCAGGACCAAAAATCCAAAATCAAATAAATTATTTTTTTATTATTTTGGAGTCATTGCATGTTCATATTAGTACATGAAAAATTTGGTGAAGTAATTTTGACGTTTGTGAGCCCAATTGCGAGAAAGGACTAAATCGCATAAAATTCAAAAGTCCTATTTTGATAACTAAAAGTGTCAAATAGCTAAAGAATAAATATTTAAGGTTTTTAAAGGGAAATTAGACCCTATTATGATAGCTTGGCCGGCCATGGGAGGTAAAAATGTTGAAAAGTCAACATTAGGTAAGTTGATGACATAATGTATGATATTAAAATGCCCTAAGCCTAGCTATCATCTTTTTTTTCTTTCATTCTTTCTTCTTAACTGAAATTTTTAGCAATGAATGAGGTTTTAAGAGCTTGAAATTTTAGCAACTTTAGGCCTTCACAAGTAAGTGCTTTTTATGGCTTTTCTTGAATATTTTTATTCTTTTGAGACCCTTGAAGCATGAGCTTTCAAATGAGGGTACTATTTTGCAAAATGATTAAGAGTTTAGGGCTTTGCCATGAAAGGATTTGTAATTTTTGCTGAGTTTTTATGGAAGAAAATGAGTCTTGGGTGTCTTAAAACCAACTTTTGTGAAAGGTGTTAGCATGAAAACACCTAAAAGGACTATTTTCCATAAGTTGTAAAATAGATGATAAGTGTGAGAAATAGTGGGAATTTGGAGTTGCTTTAAGAGTAGAAAGGGTTCGGCTAGGCTTAAAGTGTGAAGAAATTTGATAAAAATTGATTTTCAGGCTTAGGGGTAAAATAGACATTTTTCCCAATTATGTATTGTAGAGTGTCTAGATTGATAAGGTGACTAAATAAGTGGATTTTGTTATTTTAGATCAAGAAATATTGAGTCCAAATCTAGACCGGGGGAAAGCCAAGAAAATCGACTAAATTGACTAGTCGCCACATTTTGTAATCCAAGGTAAGTTGTATATAAATAATACAACTACATTGATAATGTATGTGATTCAATTGTATTGAAATTATTATAGCATGAATTGATTGATTATGGAAATGAGATAATGCGATGAGAATAGAGATAGTAGAATTCCCAAATGAACCTCAGGAAATAAATCAGAAATTCATGATATGACATTTAGGTCACTTGTGTGAGCTAGTGTAAGATATCTTTGGGACATGCATCGGCCACATTATGAGAGCCAGTGTAAGACCATGTCTGGGACATGGCATCAGCATTGAGATGAGCACTAGTGAAAGACATGTCTGAGACATGCTTCGGCCTCGAGACGTAAGCTAGTGTAGTACATGTCTGGGACATGCATCGGCTACGAGATGTGCCAGTGTGAGACCATGTCTGGGACATGGCATCGACATAGATATACTAGAGCTTGTGTAAGACCATGTCTGGGAAATGGCATCAGCACTTGACCCCATGTTTAAGGCTAAATAAGTATTTGACAAAGTTCCAAATGGTTCAACAGTAAAAGTATGATTTGAAGTTGACGAGGAAAGTATAACCGTGTAATGAGTGGTACAGGTACCTATGTGGTATGTATGAACTGTGTGACAGCCCAAAATTGACCCTAGTCGGGAAGTGGTTTCGGGACCGCTAAACCGAGTCACTGAAATGTTTGAATGTGATATTTATTGTCTAGAATATGTAATTATGAATGTGTGAAAATTTCAAGCTTCGATTTAGTCGATTGCATGTGAATTTAGTCAATAGGACTTATGTGCGACATTTTTGAAATGTGATAGGTCGAAGCATAAGGACCTATTAGTGCATGAAATAAAAAGGGGGGACTTGCATGTCAAATTCCCCCCTAACTAGTAGTGGCCGGCCATGACAAACATGGTAGACCAAGTGTGATGGGCAAGACATGTCATAGACATGTTGTGTTGGTGCATCATGGGTGAAAAAAAATAAAATAAGGAGCATGGGCATAAAATAATGAAAAGGGAATATGATGAATACAAAAAAAAATGTGTGTAGTTGTTCCCCCCCCTTTTTGCCGTGAGTTAAAGAAAAGAAAAGAGAAAATTTTGTTCATCCTTTTTCATCTTCATTTGGCCGAAAATTCAAAGGAAGGAGGAAGGAGTTCTTGCTTCATGTTTGGTTTGGAAGAGGATTAGGAGGAGATTTGGCCATACTTGTATCTAGATCAAGGTATGTGTGAGGTTGTGCCATGAGATTCATGCATGTTTTTAGTTGCTAGCTTGAGTTCTAATTATCCCATGGTTCAAATCTTTGCTATGTCATGGGGATGATATTCGGCCTAGGTAGATTTTGTGTTAATGCCATTGCATGCTAAATATGAAGCTTGTTAATGACGCATGTGATGGTGGATTGATGATTCTTAAATCTTCTTTTTAGCATTTTTGAGTGAGCACATATGTGCATTGGTTGCTAGATGGAGAAGAATCGGCTAGCAAGTTGTGTGCTAAGGCCGAATATAATTTTTGTATATTAATGAGTAATGCATGTGTTAAATTGATGGAAAGGGAGAGGATGCTTTACTAGTGTATATATGTGTGTAGTAGCCAAGTTTTGAACTTGAAACAAAACGGTGTTTAGTCAATACAAGTGACCATACTTGTAGAATGTATTAAGTGTTGAAATCGGCCCCAACATAGACATGCATATTCGGCCAAGGGGGAAAAATTAGCTAAAATGTTGAGTTTGATTCATGATTCCGTACATATGTGACTTTAATGTCTAATGTATAAATATGGGCTAAGTGCCTTGTCTTCCTCTTTTCGATGCTCAAATGATTAAATCAATTTATTTGTTTAATTAAACTTAAGAGCAAAGGGGATCTAAATCCGATAAAGGGAAGGAAAAAGTGGTCGAATAGCTATCGGAATCATTCGACAACATCCGAGGTAAGTTCTTGAGTAAGAGAGCTTAAATTAAGATTTGATTAGATCATGTTTTAAGCAAATCAAAATCATGCTCTTTGTGTGTGGCTATTGAGCCGAAATTACAAGAATGATAAGTGTCTTGTGTTTGAGTTTTGCTAACAAAAATGAAATACGAATGTGCCATGATTTATTGTTAAATGTGCATGGTTATTTGAATGATGTCCGGGCTAAGTCCCGAAGGCTTTGTGCTAAGTGACCATATCCGGACTAAGATCCAAAGGCATTTGTGCCGGATACTAATTCCGGGCTAAGCCCGAAGGCATTGGTGCGAGTTACTAAATCCGGGTTAAGTCCCGAAGGCATTTGTGCGAGTTACTAAATCCGGGTTAAGTCCCGAAGGCATTTGTGCGAGTTACTATAACCGGGCTATGTCCCGAAGGCATTTGAACGAGGAGCTATATCCGGTTAAATTCCGAAGGTACGTGATTTGGGAATAAATGATCTTGCTGTAAAAATTTCAGTTAATACTCTAGAAACATCCCAACATTGAGGTATGTTTCGTATGTGCTTGAATTTAGTTGAGCCCTTACAAATAAGTATTCACTCAGTTGATAAACGAGCTACCGGCCTTTGGCTAAGTTGATCTTTTGTGTATGTACATAAGGGTTGGTAATGTGAAGCAAGTATGATATCGAAAATTTGTGCATATGAAATTATCCGTTTAGCTATATGAATGCTATACTTTTGTTGTGCTGGAATTCCTTGCTCAAAACTTACTAAGCATAAATTGCTTACTCCGTTTCATTGCTCCTCTGTTTTATAGATTTGGTTCTCCAGCTATCGGACTCGGGATCTTGAAGTCAAAGTCGCCCACACTATCAAAGCCCCCCTTTTGGTACAATTTTGGTTGAACTTCGAAATGGCATGTATAGGACTACCCGTTTGTTGTGGGTCATGGACCCTTTGGACTTGTAAAATTTTGGATAGCCATGCGAAAATGGCTTATATATGTTTGAGTGTAATGTTATAATCATTTGGTATGGATATGGTTATTGAGAGGTGTGGATAGGCTTGACAAGGATTGGCCATGGGAATGGTTAATCACTATCATAAATTGTGCTACTTATGCAAAAAGGGCTAGTTGAATTATGGAAACTATGAAATAGGTAAAGTCTACCTTAAAGGCAGATGCTGACAGCAGCAGTGATGTAGATTTGGAAATTCACTAAAAATAGTAGGAATGGAATTAAATAGTGAATAAATTATGTAAACAAACCTTGATGAATCTATTTTCATAGGAAAGTAACGAAACAATCATACGGACAGTATGTTAAGAGATATTCAGGTTCTTGTGAGACAGGACCAGAACGGTTTCTGGATTTCCTGTTCCGAATTTGGAAATTCATTATAAATTAACCAGAGACAATTAGGAGTCAATACATATATTTATAGATTCCTCTCTGAGTCTAGTTTCTATAGAAACAATCGGCATCAGTATTGAAGCCCTGTACAGGGAGATATCCAAGTCGTAATGCGCAAAGGTCAGGCTGTTCGATCCCTATAACATGGGAGACTTTGAATAATAAACTGTACTAATTGGCCAGACCAAAAATTCTAGAAAAAAATATGTAGATGGGCATATGAGTCTAGTTTCATGGAAAATTTACGGAACTGGATTCCGAGTTTCTGAACTCAAGATATGATTTTTAAAGCGACTATTACGCAGATTGGCATTGTTTGGAAATTTTTTTAAAAGTCTGTTAACATCTCGTGTTCGACTCCGGTGACGGTCTCGGGTTCGGGGTGTTACATTTGATTGGTATCAGAGCTACGGTTTAGTCGATTCTAGGACTACCGTAATGCGTTGGGTCTAGCTATACATGCCATTTTATGTGATTACTTGATAGTGTGGTGATTTCTGACAATTGTAAATGTGTTTATTTATAGTAATGGATCCCGATCCCGACCGAGAGGTAGCTGATGATCTTGAGAGTGTAGCGCCTGCTCCCGCACAAGGGACAGCGTCGACGGACTCTCAACCTAATGCTAGTAACCCGAATGATGAAGCTAGACAAGCTTTCTATAGCGTGATGAATGATTGGTTCAACCAATACATTCGAACTAATACGACTGTTCCACAACCTCCATTCCCGACTAATACAACCCCCGCACCTACAATACCTCTGGTAACTGACCAAATAAGGTCAAATAAGCCCCCAGTTGGCAGAATCCGAAAACATGGGGCTACTGAATTTAAAGCTACGGATAGCGACGATACCGAACAAGCTGAATTTTGGTTGGACAACACTATCCGGGTACTCGATGAGCTATCTTGTACACCCGATGAATGCCTAAAGTGTACTATCTCCTTGCTACGTGATTCTGCCTACTATTGGTGGAGTACTCTAACTTCTGTTGTGCCCCGAGAGCAAGTAACTTGGGAGTTTTTCCAAACTGAGTTTCGGAAAAAGTATATCAGTCAGAGATTTGTTGATCAAAAATGGAAGGAATTTCTTGAGCTTAAGCAAGGTTCCATGTCGGTTACTAATTACGAGCGAAAATTTGTTAGACTTAGCAAATACGCTCGGGAATGTGTTTCGTCCGAGGCTATCATGTGTAAACGCTTCGAGGATGGGCTGAATGAAGATATAAAAATGTTAGTTGGCATTCTTGAAATACGAGAGTTCGTAGTACTGGTCGAGCGAGCTTGTAAAGCCGAAGAGCTTAGAAAAGAAAAACAAAAAGTTGATGTGGGAACTGGAGAGTTTCGTAAAAGATCTTCGGGAAAGTCTCTTCAACAGGCATCGAAGAAATTTCGAGATGATGTGGGCTGGTCGAGAGGCACTTCGGGCCTTTTTAGACGAGATCGTGATCGACCCCCTGTTGGTACACGAGGCACTTCGGTCGCCAGTGTTGGGAATGAACGTCGAGACAGAACGAAATGTCGATATTGCGGTAAATGGCATTCGGGGAGTTGTAGATTCCCTGACCGCTCCTGTTACAAGTGCGGATCAGTTGACCACTTCATTAAAGATTGCCCGAGGTTGTCTGAACAGAATGTAAATCAGAGTGGGAAACCGGGTGCTACCACTGCTCGAGGTAGACCATCTGGAAATACGGGCAATGCTAGTGGTGGTCAGAGAGGATCTAGAGATGCTACGACCAGATCCGAGGCTCGTGCGCCTGCTAGAGCTTATGCTATACGTGCCCGCGAGGATGCTTCTTCGCCTGATGTTATTACCGGTACTTTTACTCTTTTTGATACTAATGTAATTGCTTTGATTGACCCCGGTTCTACTCATTCTTACATATGTGAAACCTTAGCATCCAGTAAGACTTTACCTATTGAGTCTACTGAGTTCGTAATTCGGGTGTCAAATCCCTTGGGTCGTTTCGTGCTTGTCGACAAAGTGTGTAAGAAATGTCCCCTAGTAATTCAAGGTTCCTATTTTCCGGCGGACTTGATGCTTTTGCCGTTTGATGAATTTGATGTTATTCTCGGGTTGGATTGGTTGACCGTGCATGATGCGGTCATGAATTGCAAAAGCAAGACTATTGAATTGAGGTGCCCAAATAACGAAGTGATCCGAGTTGAGTCTACGGACTTGGATGGGTTGCCAACTGTAATATCCTCAATGTTGGCCCAGAAATATGTAAGAAAAGGGTGCGAAGCATACCTTGCGTATGTACTTGATGACAAAGAATTAGAAAAGAAACCCGAATCTGTGCCGGTGGTTTGTGAATACCTGGATGTTTTTCCTGAAGAATTACCGGGTTTACCACCTGTTCGGGAGGTAGAGTTTGGTATTGAGCTTGTACCTGGGACTACGCCGATTTCGATAGCTCCGTATCGTATGGCACCAACCAAGTTAAAAGAGTTGAAAGCTCAGTTGCAAGAATTGACGGATAGAGGTTTTGCTCGACCAAGTTTCTCACCTTGGGGTGCACCAGTATTGTTCGTGAAAAAGAAGGACGGAACCATGAGGTTGTGCATTGACTATCGTCAACTGAATAAAGTGACGATAAAGAACAAATATCCGTTACTGCGTATCGATGATTTGTTCGACCAACTGAAGGGAGCCTCAGTGTTCTCAAAAATAGATTTGAGATCGGGCTATTATCAGTTGCGAATTCGAGATTCGGACATACCCAAAACTGCCTTCAGAACGAGATATGGTCACTACGAGTTTTTAGTGATGCCGTTTGGGCTCACCAATGCCCCTGCGGTATTTATGGATTTGATGAATCGGATCTTCAGACCATAGTTGGATCAGTTCGTAGTTGTGTTCATTGATGACATCTTGGTCTATTCAAGAGATGAAACCGAACATGCTGAGCACCTGAGATTGGTGTTGCAAATTTTGCGGGATAAGCAGTTATATGCTAAGTTCAGTAAGTGTGAGTTCTGGTTAAGAGAGGTTAGCTTCTTGGGTCATGTGGTATCCGCATCGGGTATTCGAGTTGACCCGAACAAAATTTCAGCCATACTTAACTAGAAGCCTCCAAGAAATATTACCGAAGTTCGGAGCTTCCTGGGGCTCGCCGGTTATTACCGACGATTTGTCAAAGGTTTCTCGATGATAGCCACACCAATGACGAAGCTACTTCAAAAGGATGTTAAGTTCGAATGGACGGAGAAATGTCAGAAAAGTTTTGATCAACTAAAAACTTATTTGACTGAAACTCCAATTTTAGTGCAACCCGAATCAGGCAAAGAGTTTGTCATTTATAGTGACGCATCCCTACTTGGGTTGGGTTGCGTATTGATGCAAGAAGGTTGAGTGGTGGCCTATGCGTCGAGACAATTAAAGCCACATGAGAAAAATTATCCAACCCATGATCTTGAACTAGCTGCCATCGTATTTGCTTTAAAAATATGGCGACATTACTTATTTGGTGAAAAGTGCCATGTATTTTCGGATCACAAAAGTCTCAAATATTTGATGACTCAAAGAGACTTAAATCTGCGACAAAGACGTTGGCTTGAGTTGTTGAAAGATTACGAGCTTGTCATTGATTACCACCCGGGAAAGGCTAATGTGGTTGCGGACGCCTTAAGCCGAAAATCATTGTTTGCTTTACGAGCGATGAATGTGCACTTGTCTGTTCTACCCGACAATGTGTTAATAGCTGAATTAAAAGCCAAACCATTATTGATTCATCAAATTCGTGAAGCCCAGAAAGTTGATGATGAATTGGTTGCAAAACGGGCTGAGTGTGCTCTGAACAAGGAATCGGAGTTTCAAATTGATGATGATGATTGTTTGAGGTTCAGAAGTCGTTTGTGTGTTCCAAGGAATTCGGAACTCATTTCGATGATTCTGAACGAAGCCCATTGTAGCCGAATGTC
Organism: Gossypium hirsutum; assembly: GCF_007990345.1. Classification (NCBI taxonomy): domain Eukaryota; kingdom Viridiplantae; phylum Streptophyta; class Magnoliopsida; order Malvales; family Malvaceae; genus Gossypium; species Gossypium hirsutum. The sequence goes on from NC_053434.1 coordinate 97,704,259, forward strand.
AATTCACCCGGGGAGTACGAAAATGTACAACGATTTGAAACGTTGGTTTTGGTGGCATGGTATGAAACGAGACATCTCTGACTTTGTTTCGAGATGTTTAATTGTCAACAAGTGAAAGCGGAACATCAAGTGCCTTCAGGATTACTTCAGCCGATCATGATACTTGAGTGGAAATGGGATCGAGTCACAATGGACTTTGTGTCCGGACTGCCATTGTCAACAAGTAAGAAAGATGCGATTTGGGTTGTTGTCGATAGGCTGACTAAGTCGGCTCACTTTATCCCCGTGCGTACGGATTTTTCATTGGATAAACTAGCTGAATTGTACGTTTATCAGATTGTGAGATTACACGGGGTACCTATTTCTATCGTGTCGGATAGAGATCCAAGATTCACCTCACGATTTTGGAAGAAATTGCAAGAAGCTTTGGGTACCAAGCTGCATTTTAGCACTGCTTTTCACCCCCAAACTGATGGTCAATCCGAGCGGACAATTCAGATACTTGAGGATATGTTGAGATGTTACATCCTCGAGTTCAGTGGTTCATGGGAACGGTATTTACCTTTGATTGAATTCGCTTACAACAATAGTTTTCAATCAAGTATTAAGATGGCACCTTACGAGGCTTTGTACGGTCGTAAATGCCGTACACCATTGTTTTGGACCGCGCTCGGTGAAAGTAAAATTTTCGGAGTTGATTTGATTAAAGATGCTGAACAGAAAGTAAAGGTAATCCGTGAAAGTCTAAAAGCAGCCACAGATCGTTAAAAATCGTATGCGGATTTGAAACGAAAAGACATTGAATATCAGGTGGGAGATAAAGTGTTCCTTAAAGTTTCACCTTGGAAAAAGGTACTCAGGTTTGGCCGTAAGGGCAAGTTGAGCCCGAGATTCATTGGGCCGTACGAAATCTCTGAACGAGTTGGTCCGGTTGCGTATAGATTGATTTTGCCCCCTGAGCTTGAAAAGATTCACGACGTCTTTCATGTTTCGATGCTTCGACGCTATCGATCTGATCCATCGCACATAATTAGCCCATCAGAGGTTGAAATTCAAGCCGATATGAGTTATGAAGAAGAACTGATGCGTATCCTAGCTCGTGAAGTGAAGGAGTTGCGAAACAAAAGGGTTCCGTTAGTGAAGGTGTTATGGCTCAAACACGGGATCGAGGAAGCTACTTGGGAAACCGAGAGCTCGATGAAAGAACGATACCCAAACCTATTTACCGGTAAGCTTTTCGGGGACGAAAATTTCTTAAGTGGGGGAGAGTTGTGACAGCCCAAAATTGACCCTAGTCGGGAAGTGGTTTCGGGACCGCTAAACCGAGTCACCGAAATGTTTGAATGTGATATTTATTGCCTAGAATATGTAATTATGAATGTGTGAAAATTTCAAGCTTCGATTTAGTCGATTGCATGTGAATTTAGTCAATAGGACTTATGTGCGACATTTTTGAAATGTGATAGGTCGAAGCATAAGGACCTATTAGTGCATGAAATAAAAAGGGGGGACTTGCATGTCAAATTCCCCCCTAACTAGTAGTGGCCGGCCATGACAAGCATGGTAGACCAAGTGTGATGGGCAAGACATGTCATAGACATGTTGTGTTGGTGCATCATGGGTGAAAAAAAATAAAATAAGGAGCATGGGCATAAAATAATGAAAAGGGAATATGATGAATACAAAAAAAAAATGTGTGTAGTTGTTCCCCCCCTTTTTGCCGTGAGTTAAAGAAAAGAAAAGAGAAAATTTTGTTCATCCTTTTTCATCTTCATTTGGCCGAAAATTCAAAGGAAGGAGGAAGGAGTTCTTGCTTCATGTTTGGTTTGGAAGAGGATTAGGAGGAGATTTGGCCATACTTGTATCTAGATCAAGGTATGTGTGAGGTTGTGCCATGAGATTCATGCATGTTTTTAGTTGCTAGCTTGAGTTCTAATTATCCCATGGTTCAAATCTTTGCTATGTCATGGGGATGATATTCGGCCTAGGTAGATTTTGTGTTAATGCCATTGCATGCTAAATATGAAGCTTGTTAATGACGCATGTGATGGTGGATTGATGATTCTTAAATCTTCTTTTTAGCATTTTTGAGTGAGCACATATGTGCATTGGTTGCTAGATGGAGAAGAATCGGCTAGCAAGTTGTGTGCTAAGGCCGAATATAATTTTTGTATATTAATGAGTAATGCATGTGTTAAATTGATGGAAAGGGAGAGGATGCTTTACTAGTGTATATATGTGTGTAGTAGCCAAGGTTTTGAACTTGAAACAAAACGGTGTTTAGTCAATACAAGTGACCATACTTGTAGAATGTATTAAGTGTTGAAATCGGCCCCAACATAGACATGCATATTCGGCCAAGGGGGAAAAATTAGCTAAAATGTTGAGTTTGATTCATGATTCCGTACATATGTGACTTTAATGTCTAATGTATAAATATGGGCTAAGTGCCTTGTCTTCCTCTTTTCGATGCTCAAATGATTAAATCAATTTATTTGTTTAATTAAACTTAAGAGCAAAGGGGATCTAAATCTGATAAAGGGAAGGAAAAAGTGGTCGAATAGCTATCGGAATCATTCGACAACATCCGAGGTAAGTTCTTGAGTAAGAGAGCTTAAATTAAGATTTGATTAGATCATGTTTTAAGCAAATCAAAATCATGCTCTTTGTGTGTGGCTATTGAGCCGAAATTACAAGAATGATAAGTGTCTTGTGTTTGAGTTTTGCTAACGAAAATGAAATACGAATGTGCCATGATTTATTGTTAAATGTGCATGGTTATTTGAATGATGTCCGGGCTAAGTCCCGAAGGCTTTGTGCTAAGTGACCATATCCGGACTAAGATCCGAAGGCATTTGTGCGGGATACTAATTCCGGGCTAAGCCCGAAGGCATTGGTGCGAGTTACTAAATCCGGGTTAATTCCCGAAGGCATTTGTGCGAGTTACTAAATCCGGGTTAAGTCCCAAAGGCATTTGTGCGAGTTACTATAACCGGGCTATGTCCCGAAGGCATTTGAACGAGGAGCTATATCCGGTTAAATTCCGAAGGTACGTGATTTGGGAATGAATGATCTTGCTGTAAAAATTTCAGTTAATACTCTAGAAACATCCCAACATTGAGGTATGTTTCGTATGTGCTTGAATTTAGTTGAGCCCTTACAAATAAGTATTCGCTCCGTTGATAAACGAGCTACCGGCCTTTGGCTAAGTTGATCTTTTGTGTATGTACATAAGGGTTGGTAATGTGAAGCAAGTATGATATCGAAAATTTGTGCATATGAAATTATCCGTTTAGCTATATGAATGCTATACTTTTGTTGTGCTGGAATTCCTTACTCAAAACTTACTAAGCATAAATTGCTTACTCCGTTTCATTGCTCCTCTGTTTTATAGATTGGTTCTCCAGCTATCGGACTCGGGATCTTGAAGTCAAAGTCGCCCACACTATCAAAGCCCCCCTTTTGGTACAATTTTGGTTGAACTTCGAAATGGCATGTATAGGACTACCCGTTTGTTGTGGGTCATGGACCCTTTGGACTTGTAAAATTTTGGATAGCCATGCGAAAATGGCTTATATATGTTTGAGTGTAATGTTATAATCACTTGGTATGGATATGGTTATTGAGAGGTGTGGATAGGCTTGACAAGGATTGGCCATGGGAATGGTTAATCACTATCATAAATTGTGCTACTTATGCAAAAAGGGCTAGTTGAATCATGGAAACTATGAAATAGGTAAAGTCTACCTTAAAGGCAGATGCTGACAGCAGCAGTGATGTAGATTTGGAAATTCACTAAAAATAGTAGGAATGGAATTAAATAGTGAATAAATTATGTAAACAAACCTTGATGAATCTATTTTCATAGGAAAGTAACGAAACAATCATACGGACAGTATGTTAAGAGATATTCAGGTTCTTGTGAGACAGGGCCAGAACGGTTTCTGGATTTCCTGTTCCGACTTTGGAAATTCATTATAAATTAACCAGAGACAATTAGGAGTCAATACATATATTTATAGATTCCTCTCTGAGTCTAGTTTCTATAGAAACAAACAGCATCAGTATTGAAGCCCTGTACAGGGAGATATCCAAGTCGTAATGCGCAAAGGTCAGGGTAGTCGGTCCCTGTAATATGGGAGACTTTGACTAATAAACTGTACTAATTGGCCTGACAAAAAATTCTAGAAAAAAATATGTAGATGGGCATGTGAGTCTAGTTTCAGGGAAAATTTACGGAACTGGATTCCGAGTTTCTGAACTCAAGATATTATTTTTAAAGCGACTATTACGCAGATTGGCAGTGTCTGGAAATTTTTTTAAAAGTCTGTTAACACCTCGTGTTCGACTCCGGTGACGGTCTCGGGTTCGGGGTGTTACAAACTGTGAGCTCGATATATACTATATGAGGTGTATTAAATATTGATGAGTAAGTTGTGCTTAGGCCACTTGTGTATTATGATACTTGTTGATGAATGGTAAAGTTATGTTGTATATTTATTTATGTGCAACTTACTAAGCTTTATGCTTACTCCCTCTCCTTTTTCATTCTCTTATAGTGTCGCTTATCTAGCTCAAAGATCAACGAAAGTCAGAAATATCGATCACACTATCAATCGAAGCTTTCAGTATAGTTTGATTTATATTTTTGAGTATGGCATGTATAAGGAAATAGACTTGTGTTTTGTGTCATTGAGAGTTGGTCAAATGTATTGGCTTGGATTAGAAACCCTTCATTTTGTATTAAGCCTTGAATGATGGCTATTATTCATTTTGATTTATAGGCAAAGATGTTAATTTCATGGATGAGTAAAATGCACTAATGGAATGTTGTTTATTGTGCCTGATTTGGATGCATGAGATAGCCTTGTATTGGTTTTGGTTGCTTATGTGTAGGTTGTGTATATAAGCGTGGCAATGAGGCTTGGTAAATTGCCTTATATTGTCCACACGAGTAGACACACAGGCGTGTGTCTAGACCGTGTGTGACACACGGCTTGCCCTATGGGCATGTGGTCCGGTCGTGTGTCTCCTGTACGTAAATTTTGCAAGTCAGTTTGCATGATAGTAAACACACAGGTAGAGACACAGCCGTGTGAAGGGAATGCCCTAGCACACGGGCGTGTGCCTTGGCCGTGTGACCCTTAAGAAATGCTGACATTACAAACAAAATGTCTAGGTTTTTGCACACGAGCTAGGACACGGGCGTGTGCCAGGCCGTGTGAAAACTCCTGTAAGTGTGCATTTAAAATTAATTCCACACAAGTGTTGGACACGGGCGTGTCCCGGTATTGCCTAGGCCATGTGAGCCACACGGGCCAATAGCACGACCATGTCAAATTGGTCACACGGGCATGTTGCCCGTTCCACATACGCGTGTGCCCCTGTTTCAAGTGTCATTTTTCTACAGTTGACTAAAGAACCCGAGTTGTTTTCGAATGATTTTCGTTATATATTTTGGGTCTCGTAGGTCCATATTAAGGACTGTTGATAAGATTGAGAAAGTTCTAAATTTCTCTAAGTCTTGGAGACTTAGAATTGGTCGTAAGTGCGAGTTTAAGTTAGGTAATGCCTTGTACTCTGTCCCGACATAGGATACGGGTATGGGGTGTTACATTTAGTGGTATTAAAACTGTGGTTTAGTCAGTTCTAGGACTAACATAACGAGAGTACGAGTCTAGCTATACATGCCATAACTGTATATTGATAGTGTGACGACTTCTGACGATTATAAATTGTATTTTCTATATACTATATGATTCTGACAGAGCCACGATGGATGACGTGAAGAGTAACGCGCCGGCTCCTGCTGAAGGGGCCACACTAGTTGAGAGTGAGCCCGTGACTATAGGCCAAGACGGATAGGCTAGAGAAGCCTATCTCCGAATGATGGACGCTTGGTACACGGAGTTCGTTCATGTGAATCTGAACACTCCACCTCCCCCACCTCCTCTGATTCCTCAGTATGCCCCGATAACTCTGCAAGGCGTAGACCTGATTAGGAGAGAGAAGCCTCCGGTAGACAAGATTAGAAAGTAAGGGGATGAGGAATTTCGGGCTCACATAGATGACGACCTAAAGAAAGTAGAGTTTTGGCTAGAAAATACCATCAGGGTATTTGATAAACTGTGGTACACGCCTGTGGAGTGCATAAAGTGTGCAGTATCGCTTTTGAGAGATTCAGCCTGCCAGTGGTGGAACACTCTCATGTCTGTGGTATCGAGAGAGAGAGTAACTTGGGAAATTTTCCAGGAATAGTTTCAGAAAAAAGTATATTAGCCAAAGGTTCATAGATCAAAAGATTAAGGAATTTCTAATGCTAAAGCAAGGCTGAATGTCGGTGACGGAATATGAACATGAATTTGTGAGGCTCAGTAAGTATGCGTGGGAATGCGTGTCTTCAGAAGCCACTATGTGTAAGAGGTTCGAGGATGGTCTTAATGAAGATATCTGAGTATTTATTGGTATGCTAGAACTAGGAGAATTTGTAGTGCTCGTTGATAAAGCATGTAAGGCAGAGGAGCTAGTAAAAGAGAGGAGGAAAGCGGTTTTTGAGTCACAAGATTCAAAGAAGATATAGATGGGGAAGTTACATCAGTCCTCATCCAAGATATTGAAGGAATTCACTACTCGATCGAATGCTTTAGTGGGGTTTTTGAATGGAAATAAGAACCGGCAAAACACAACTTCTAGAGCCTAGACCACTTCTATCGCGAGCGTCGGTATTGTTCAGCAAAATAGGCCAGAATGTTCACAATGTGGTAGGTGTCACTTTGGTAAGTGCCGGGGGAATTAAAGGGGTTGTTTTAAGTGTGGATCATTAGAACATTTCATCTGAGACTATATTGAAATGGAAGAGAGAGAGAAAAAGCAAGAAACGAAAACAAGTAGTGCTCCTTTGAGGGGTAGATCACAAAAGAACCCCGGAAGCGAGGCTGTTAGCAGAGGTGCACCAAGAGATGCTACAGTGAGGCCCGAGGGCAGAGCGCCTGCAAGGACCTATGCTATTCTTGCCCGTGAATAGGTAGAGTCTCCTAACGTGATCACGAGTACCTTTTCTATTCATGAAATATCTATTGTTTCTTTAATTGACCCGGGGTCTACCCACTCTTATATTTGTATAGAATTAGTGTCTCGTATTAGCATGATAGTAGATTCCACTGAGTTTGTGGTAAAAGTATCCAGTCCTTTAGGCAGACATGTACTAGTAAACCAAGTATGTAGAAATTGTCCTTTGACAATTAGAGGTCATTGTTTTTCGACTAACTTGATGTTATTGCCTTTTAATGAATTTTATGTAATCCTTGGGATGGATTGGTTGAATTTTCATAGTGTTGTAGTGGACTGTGGGAGGAAAGTTATTGAGTTGAAATGTGAAGATGGAAATGTTCTTCGGGTTGGACCAGATGAATCGGATAATTTGCCTGTAATAGTATCGTCTTTGACTGTTGAGAAATATTTGAGGAAAGGATATAAGGCTTATCTCGCTTTTGTGCTGAATACTCAAGTGTCTGAGTTGAAGATAGAATTGGTACCAGTGGTTTGTGAGTTTATATATGTGTTTCCTTAAGAGTTACCCGAACTACCTCCAGTGAGGGAAGTAGAGTTTGGAATCAAGTTGATACCAGGCACGACACCTATCTCGATTGCTCCATATAGGATGGTTCCTACGAAGTTAAAGGAGTTGAAAGTCCAACTACAAGAGTTAACCGACAAGGGCTTTACGAGACTGAACTTTTCCCCGTGGGGTGCTCCAGTACTCTTTGTGAAAAAGAAAGATGGGTTAATGAGGTTATGCATCGACTGTAGATAGCTCAATAAGGTAACGTGAAGAACAAATATCCTTTGCCAAGGATCGATGACCTATTTGATCAGATAAAAGGAGTTACTGTATTTTCCAAAATTGACCTGAGGTCGGGATAATACCAGTTAAGGGTGAAAGAACAAGATATACCAAAACTACGTTTCGGACAAGATACGGGCATTATGAATTCCTCTTCATGCCCTTTGGTTTAACTAATACCCCGTCGATGTTTATGGATATGATGAACCGCATTTTTCGGCCATATTTGGATAAGTTCATGGTGGTCTTTATCGACGACATACTGATTTACTCGCGTGATGAAAGTGAGCACGCGAAGCATTTGAGGACTGTATTAGAGACCCAGAGAGAAAAGCAATTATACACCAAGTTTAGTAAGAGCAAATTCTAGCTTAAAGAGGTTGGATTTTTAGGACACATTGTGTCAGGTGACGGGATTAGAGTTGACCCAAGCAAAATCTCAGCTTTGTTGAATAGAAATCGCCGAAGAATGTGATAGAGGTCTAAAGCTTTTGGGGTTTGGCTAGATACTATAGGCGGTTTGTAAGCAAACTCTTTATGATAGCTACCTGGTGACAAGATTATTGCAAAAAGATGTCAAGTTCGAATGGACAGAAAAGTGCCAACAGAGTTTCGAGCAATTAAAGGCTTTATTGACCAAAGCCCCTGTGTTAGTGCAACTAGAGTCGGGCAAGGAGTTTGTGATTTATAGCGATGCCTCATTGAATGTTTTGGGGGTGTGTGCTTATGCAAGAAGGTAAGGTCATAGCTTACGCATCGAGAGAACTAAAGCCTCGTGATAAAAATTACCCAACGCACGATTTAAAGTTGGCCGCTGTCGTGTTCGCGCTGAAGATTTGGAGACACCATTTGTATGGCGAGAAATGACGAATATTTACCGATCACAAAAGTCTCAAATATTTGATGACCCAAAATGAGTTGAATCTTTAGCAACGAAGGTGGCTAGAGCTGATAAAGGATTACAAGTTGGTAATTGACTATCACCCGGGAAAGGCGAATGTAGTCGCTGACGCTTTGAGTAGAAAGTCATTGTTTTCCTTGAAGGCCATGAATACTCAGTTGACCGTGTATAACGATGGTTCGGTACTAGCAGGAATGAGAGCTAGGCCGACATTCTTACAAGAGATCCGTGAAGCTCAAAAAGGTGATAAGGAATTGCAAGCTAAGATGGCACAGTGCAAGATGAAAAATGAATTCGAATTTTGCATCGATATCGATGGATGTATAATGTTCAAAGATAGAGTTTGTGTACCCAATGACAATGAACTTATACAAAAGCTTCTACGTGAGACACATAGCGTGTGTTTTTCCGTCCGCCCAGGTAGTGTTAAAATGTTAAACGACCTGAAGAAAATGTATTGGTGGTCAGGGATGAAAAGAGATATTTCAGAGTTCGTTTCCAAGTGTCTTGTGTCTCAATAAGTGAAGACTGAACACCAAGTACCTTCGGGTCTACTTCAGCCTATCATGGTCCCCAAATGGAAGTGGGATATGATCACTATGGACTTTGTGAAGGGTTTGCCAGTAACCCCGAAGAAAAAAGATGTTGTTTAGGTGGTTGTGCATAGGCTAACAAAGTCGGTACATTTTATACTAGTGCGTACCGACTACTCCCTTGAGAGATTGGCTGAATTGTATGTTTTCGAGATTGTGAGGCTACATGGATTGCCTTTGTCGATTGTTTCAGGTAGGGACCCGAGATTTACCTTGAGGTTTTGGAAAAAGTTACAAGAGGCATTGGTAACAAAGTTGAGTTTTAGCACGGCATTTCATCTGCAAACCGATGGCTAGTCAAAAAGAGTAATCAAGATTTTAGAAGACATGTTATGGTGTTATATTCTCGAGTTTCAAGGTAGTTAGGAAAGAAACTTGCCATTGGTTGAATTCGCCTACAACAACAGTTATCAGTCAAGTTTGAAGATGTCACCTTTTGAGGTTTTATATGGGCAAAAGTGTCAAACGCCCTTATTTTAGACCGAGCTTAGAGAGGGTTACATTCACGAAGTTGAATTAGTTAAAGTGATTCATGACTGTTTTAAAGCTGCCTCGGATAGGCAGAATCCTATGCAAATTTAAAGCATAAAGAGATCGAATTTCAAGTGGGTGATCGAGTGTTTTTGAAAGTATCCCAGTGGAGGAAAGTCCTTAGATTTGGTAGAAGAGGCAAGTTAAGTCATCGTTTCATAGGAACTTATGAAATTATCAAGAGAATAGGACTGGTTGCCTATCGATTGGCTTTGCCACCAAAGTTGGAAAAGATTCACAACGTATTTCATATATCCACGCTACGCCAGTATAGATCAGACCCTTCATATGTGATTACGCCAATAGAGGTTAAGATTCTTCCGGACATGACTTATGGTGAAGAGCCGGTCAATATATTAGCTCAGGAAGTCAAACAGTTAAGAAATAAAGTATTGCACTCGTGAAATTTTTGTGGCATAGACACGGAGTCGAGGAAGCCACATGGGAACCTGAGGAGACTATGAGAGATCAGTACCCGAACTTATTTGCCGGTAAGATTTTCGAGGACGAAAATCCCTAAGGGGCAGAAATGTAACAACCTGATATAGGGCCTAGTCAGAATAGTGGTCTCGGGACCACAAATTTAGAATTAAATAAATTATTTTATTATTATTTTAGAGTCATTGCATGTTCATATTAGTACATGAAAAATTTGGTGAAGTAATTTTGACGCTTGTGAGCCCAATTGTGAGAAAGAACTAAATCGCATAAAATTCAAAAGTCCTATTTTGATATCTAAAAGTGTCAAATAGCTAGAGAATAAAACTTTGAGGTCTTTAAAGGGAAATTAGACCCTATTATGATAGCTTGGCCGGCCATGGGAGGTAAAAATGTTGAAAAGTCAACATTAGGTAAGTTGATGACATAATGTATGATATAAAAATGCCCTAAGCCTAGCTATCATCCTTTTTTTCCATCATTCTTTTTTCTTAACTGAAATTTTTAGTAAAGAATGAGGTTTTAAGAGCTTAAAATTTCAGAAACTTTAAGCCTTCACAAGTAAGTGATTTTTATGGCTTTTCTTGAATATTTTTGTACTTTTTAGACCATTGAAGCATGAGCTTTCAAATGAGGGTACTATTTTGCAAAATGATTAAGAGTTTAGGGTTTTTCCATGAAAGGGTTTGTAATGTTTGCTGAGTTTTTATGGAAGAAAATGAGTCTTGGGTGTCTTAAAACCAACTTTTGTGAAAGGTGTTAGCATGAAAACACCTAAAAGGACTATTTTGCATAAGTTGTAAAATAGATGATAAGTGTGTGAAATAGTGGGAATTTGGAGTTGCTTTAAGAGTAAAAAGGGTTCGGCTAGGCTTAAAGTGTGAAGAAATTAGATAAAAATCAATTTCAGGCTTAGGGGTAAAATGGTTATTTTGTAAAAGTCTAGGGGCAAATTCGTTATTTTTCCCAATTATGTATTGTAGAGTGCCTAGATTGATAAGGTGAATAAATAAGTTCATTTTGTTATTTTAGATCAAGAAATACCGAATCCAAATCTAAACTGGGGGGAGGCCAAGCAAATAGACTAAATCAACTAGTCACCACATTTTGTAATCCAAGGTAAGTTGTATGTAAATAATAAAACTACATTGATAATGTATGTGATTGAATTGTATTGAAATTATTATAGCATGAATTACTAGATTGTGGAAATGAGATAATGTGATGAGAATAGAGATAGTAGAATTCCCGAATGAACCTCATGAAATAAATCAGAAATTCATGATATGACATTTGGGTCACTTGTGTGAGCTAGTGTAAGACATGTCTGGGACATGGCATCAGCATTAAGACGAGCACTAGTGTAAGATATGTGTAGGACATGCTTCGGCCTCGAGACGTAAGCTAGTGTAAGACATGTCTCGGACATGCATCGGCTACGAGATGTGCTAGTGTAAGACCATGTCTGGGACATGGCATTAGCATCTGACCCCATGTTTGAGGCTAAATGAGTATTCGGTAAAGTTCCAAATGGTTCAATAGTGAAAGTATGATTTTAAGTTAATGAGGAAAGTATAACCGTGTTGTGAGTGGTACAGTTACCTATGTGGTATGTATGAACTGTGAGCTCGATATATGCTATATTAGGTGTATTGAATATTGATGAGTAAGTTCTTCTTAGGCCACTTGTGTATTTTGATACTTGTTGATGAATGGTAAAGTTATGTTGTATATTTATTTATGTGAAACTTACTAAGCTTTATGCTTACTCCCTCTCCTTTTTCATTTTCTTATAGTGACGCCTATCTAGCTCAAAGATCAATGGAAGTAAGAGATATCGATCAAATTATAAATCAAATCTTTTGGTGTAGTTTGATTTATATTTTTGAGTATGGCATGTATAGGGAACTAGACTTATGTTTTGTGTCATTGAGAGTTGGTCAAATGTATTAGCTTGGATTGGAAACCCTTCATTTTGTATTAAGCCTTGAATGATGGCTATTATTCATTTTGATTTATAGGCAAAGATGTTATTTTCATGGATGAGTAAAATGCACTAATGGAATGTTGTTTATTGTGGCTGATTTGGATGCATGAGATAGCCTTGTATTGGTTTTGATTCCTTATGTGTAGGTTGTGTATATAAGGGTGGCAATGAGGCTTGGTAAATAGCCTTATATTGTCCACACGGGTAGACACATGGGCGTGTGTCTAGACAGTGTGTGACACACGGCTTGCCCTATAGGCATGTGGTCCGGTCGTGTGTCCCCTGTACGTAAATTTTGCAAGTCAGTATGCATGATAGTAAACACACAGGCAGAGACACAGCCGTGTGAAGGGCATGGCCTAGCACACGGGCGTGTGCCCTGGCCGTGTGACCCTTAAGAAATGCTGACGTCAAAAATAGAATGTCTAGGTTTTTGCACACGAGCTAGGACACGAGCGTGTGCCAGGCCGTGTGAAAACCCCTATAAGTGTGCATTTAAAATTAATTCCATAGTGTGTTGGACACGGGCGTGTCCCGGTATTGTCTAGGCCATGTGAGCCACATAGGCCAACAGCACGACCATGTCAAATTGGTCACATGGGCGTATTGCCCCTTCCACACAGGCGTGTGCCCCTGTGTCAAGTGTCATTTTTCTACAGTTGACTAAAGATCCCGAGTTGTTTTTGAATGATTTCCGTTATGTGTTTTAGGTCTCGTAGGCCCATATTATGGACGTGTTGATAAGATTAAGAAAGTTTTAAATTTTCCAAGTCTTGAAGACTTGGAATTGGTCATAAGTGTGAGTTTAAGTTAGGTAACGCCTTGTACTCCGTCCCGGCATAGAATACGGGTATGGGGTGTTACAATATATGGCATGTATATACTAAACTCTACCCCACTACGTTAGTCTTAGAATTGACTAAACCAAAGCTATAATACCACTAAATATAACACCCTATCCCATATCCATCGCCGAAATACATTAAAACATTAAAACATGTCATATATGGCATTACCTTACAATCAAAACATTAAAACATTCATTTCATAAATCATTCAAAACTTATTGAAATACATTCATTCATATACATATTGTACCTAAATAAAGCCCTCAAGGCCCTAGAAATACCTTAGAAACAATTCGAGACTAAATTGGGAACATTTGGAAAGTTAAAGGAAAAGTTAGAAAATAATAGGATTGCAAAGGTTACACGGCCGTGTGGTCACGGCTGAGAAACACGCCCGTGTCTCAGGCCATGTAACCTTCAAACTAAAGACGCACAGCCATGTCCCAACTCGTGTTCTCACCCGTGTAACTCTCTGAATAGGGTCACACAATCGTGTCACACAAAAAGAAACCTATAGGAGACACACGATCGTGTCGCCAAGTCGTGTGTCACACACAGCTGAGTCACATGCCTGTGTCTCAGACCGTGTCGACCTAAAATTTGCCTAAAATCAAGCCATTTGCAATACCAAATCATTCATGATCCTTTAGGCTAATTGTGCACATATCCAAGGCGTCAAAACCAAAACAAAACATACGTATAAATATCAATTCAAGAGTCCTAAATCAACTAATAAATATACCATTCAAGGTACCTCAATTTCAATCAACAAAACCTACCTAAACATGCATATTTTACCACTTACCATTCATCAATTACTAGTTCCAAAAACTTACTATCCTACAACATAAGCTCAATGACACAAACCATCAAATGATACTAATAAACCATTTTCTTCCATGATAAAAAGTGACTAAAGGTACATTCTAAAAAAAACATTATAACCTATTATGCATACATGATACTAAAACAAAAATACACTTGTTTATTATTTACATATTCATCAAACACAAATTTAAAACATCCTATATACATTTCAACCACAAGTTCAACAACATAAGTTTATACATGCCACTACCCTAGAAGATACAAAAACTATCAATATTGATGGATAGTGTGAGCTGAAGGTTTGATCCATCCAAAACGTCAGCAACAATGACCTACAAAATAATCCACAAGAACGAATAAGCTTATAGAGCTTAGTAAGAACATACTATATCATTTAATCTCACAATAAGTGAATATGATCCATATATTATTCGATTCAGAGTTATTGAAGTCTAAACAGGGCTTAAAAGTGCATTCAGCGGTACCGAAGTACAAACAGGGGCATGTTTGTGTAAGTCAGGGGTACCGAAATACAAACAGGGGCATGGTTGTGCAATTTAAGGTACCAAAGTACAAACAGGGGCATGTTTGTGCAAATCAGGGGTACCGAAGTACAAACAAAGCCACGTATGTGCAAATCAGGGGTACCAAAGTACAAATAGGGGCACGTATGTGCAACTCAACAGTAATCTTCTAAAAAATAATAATTAAAGCACCATAACATAAGTAAACAAATAGAATTTCGTTTACATATTATAACACTACGAACTTCCTCAATTATTAGGACGTAGAAACGAGATCGACTAATTCGAGGCTTTAGCTTTGTCCCGATTTAGATCCATACGTGGTCTATCTTGATCTAAATAGAAAAAGTCAATCCATTTAATGACCCTAGCATTCAATTTAGTCCACATTTCATATTTTTACAAAATTACTATTTTTCCTTAACATTTTAAATTTTCACAATTTAGTCCTTAAGTTTATAAATTTAAATCTAAGCATTTTAATCCTCTTTTCAACCTAGCCAAATTCTCTAAGGACTTAATAAATCCATACAAACCATCATTTCATAGATTTACCATAAAATTTTACCCTTTTTACAAACAAGTCCCTAAATACCATTTTCATCAAAAATTACTTTACAAAACTTGTTTATTTATCAACAATGACTCATAATATATCATTAAACATCAAGAATCATACAAAACATTCATGGAATAATCCTCAATCTTTAGCAATTTCACAAATTGATTCTCGGGCTAGCTAGATTAAGCTAAAACGACTTCAAAAACATAGAAATCATTAAAAATGGGACCTTCAAAATCTTACCATGCAAGTGAACTAAGCTTAGCCGAAACCTCCTCTTCTTCAATGTCTAAAAATAACTTAGGGTAGATGAAATGAAGAAGATAAACTGTTTGTTTTATTTAATTTAACCTTAATTTATTTAATTACCAAAATAACCTTTAAAAACTTTAATAATTTCAACAAAACCATATCCATAAACATCCACTAACAACTCAATTGGTCAATTTACCATCCAAGTCACTTAGATTAAAATTCATAGCTATTTGACACCTTTAACTAATAGAACTCTACTTTTGCACTTTTTACGATTCAGTCTTTTTCACTTAGTTAATCATACAAACATAAAAACGACTTAACAAAATTTTAATACGACCTTACTAATATCCCATAGACATTAAAATAATAATAAAATAATATTTTACTCGTCGGATTTGTGGTACCAAAACCATTGTTCTGATTTAACTAAAAACAGACTGTTACAGTACTTCTACCACGACCTCAACCTCTAGCAGGCACAAGAACAGGTGTTGAAATCTGAGTCTGCAAAACTTCTACTCTATTTGGGCAGTCCCACAGAAAATGTTCCTTCGAACCACACTTATAGCAACTACTAGTCAACTTAAAACACTCTCCAGGATACCTACGAACACAATAAGCACAAAACGGCCTTCCAGAACCACCAGTGCTAGCCACAGTATTATTCTATTGTTTAGGCTGACTCGATCGAGACCCACGTCTCGAACCACTACCAGAGCTGTAATTACCAAGCCCCTTTTTGGGAAAACGTCCAAAAACACCACTGGAAGCCCTCTTACCAGTCTCGGCTACTACAGAACAAGCTGGCTTAGCCAAAGTTTCCTCCATAGCCTTGGCTTTTTCCATAAGCTCATCAAACAACTCTGTATTTTGAGGTACTAAATAAACACAAATCTCACAATTGAGGCCAAAGTAGAACCTCTTACAACAATCCTTCTCCGTCAAAACCATCTCAGGGTTATACTAACTAAGGTGCACAAACTCTGCCTCATAGTCAACCACAGGCAAGCTACCTTACACAAGATCTAAAAATTCCCACTTATGAGCTTCCATATACTTCTTGCCCATGAAATTCTTTCTAAAAACCTCAAAGAAGTAATCCCAAGTTAAATAATTAGCTGTCGTGCCTCTCTTAACTGTATTCCACCAACGACATGCCTCCCCATCAAGTAAGGACATGGTACAACCCAACTTCTCATTAGAACAGGACATCTGCTCGAGGATCCTTTCTTCCAACATATACTCAGCTAGGGTTTAGTCAGTCCCTTTAACCTTAGAAAACTCTGCCCAACACTTGAAGATGTTCAAGCGGCAACCCACAGTTCAATGGTGTAGGATTGGTAGGTGCAGAAGCAAGGTTAGCACTAGCAATCTACTAGAACACTCCAGTTATTACTTCCATCAGAGGGCCTACGCTCTCATCAGGTATGTTCACTCTACGTGGAGGCACAGGAAGTGCAGAAGATGTAACATCCGCTTGAGCACTAGCTCTTCCATTTACATGTCTATGAGGCATATCTAGTAATCTACCATACACAAACACATAAATAAATAACAAACAATATGAATGGCGGGGAAATGATCCAAGTCTCGTTCCTACAAGCAAACTATAGAATTAAAAGGTATTGTGTTCCTATTCCTACCCCACACGTATCACAATCAAGAGACATCTTATGCGATTCAAACAATCAAAATAGTTTAATCATTTGGGTTTCTAAGATCCATGGATTGTGAAACCCCCAATCGACACATCAAAAACAATCACTTAGGTCCGAGAATTACTGAACTTATGCTCTGATACAACCAAATGTAACACCCCATACCTGGCCTGAACGTCAAGCCGGATATCAAAATGCCACACTACCATCTCACATTGATTTTGTTATTATTGTCATGTTTGATATACATGCATTTTTTTTCATTGTTACAATGACATACATGCAAATAATAAGTCATATAAGGTCAAATTAACGTTTAATCATACTAACATACAAAAATCAACCATAAAGTAGGAATAAATCAAGCATTAGGACCATTTATCAAATTTACCAAAAATGTTACATAGGTATTGATACCGCCTCTTTGGTATTGATATTTCCTTTAAGTGGTATCAATACCACTTGGAAAATCAATACCAAACTAGCATTCCGTCTCTTACCAAATTTCAAAATATCAGAAAATATAAATACCTTTCATAAGGTATCTATAATTACACCTCAAGTATCAATACTCGGGCTACGGTATCGATACCAAATCAATATTCTAATTCCCTGTATTTTTGAAAATACAGAGGTACCATTCTAAAAGCCTTAATATTAATACCCCTACTTCAGGTTACAAAAATTTAGCATAAAAGAACATTTAAATCATTCAACTTAGTCCCTAAATATCATGCTTCAATCACTTAGTCCCATATGCATTAAAATATCTAAATAATGAAAGCACCATGTCCAAGTTCACAAGCTTCCCAAACATATGCAACATACAAATAATCCAAAATACATCTTAACAAAATCGATAAAAATGTCTACCACATTGCCTTTTTATTCCCTAAAACTAGAATAAGCGAAACACCTACTATAATGAGTAAATAATAGCTTGATCCCTCGATAGCCACATCACTCACACTGGGAATGCAACTATTTTGCAAAGGATAAAATGGAATGGGTGAGCTTAACTAGCTCAGCGAATGCCTAGAGTAACCACTACACAAACAAATCGCCATGTATCAACCAAACAACATACAACATATTTCTAAAACTTCACTAATTAAATACCATAATTCACATATCTATTCATATTCCATGCATTCCTCTAGACATTATTTATACGAACATTTAGGCATTTATATATATTCCGACATGTATTAATCACATATAATCACAATGTACGATAATTTGGCTCTTAATATTATGAAACATAAAGTGGACTCTATCACCACTCATCAAACACACCAATCTCCAACACACCACACATAGACTTGTAGAGTCAAACATATCCCATAAGTGAAGCATATAACTAATGTTCGATATTACACCACACATACGTATCCCAGTGAATGAAGCTTAGCTCATATTTCCTTATCCTTCTAAAACTGTCATTGGGCCCCAGCGCCCCATATATCACAACACATATAAGTGAGTACTCATAATCCTATGGCATGTCAACTATATCTAACAGTCTCATTAAGTCACAAGGCAAAAATATCAATAATGTAATCAAATAAAACTTACCGATCATTTGCACACATTCACTGCATAATCATATCATTAGCATATTGTACACACGATCACATGGCATGAATAACATACCCTCATATTTACCTTCAGAACAATCATCACAATATGTTTATATTTTATCACATCATAATTCACAAACATATTTATCATAGGTAAAAGAACACTTACACTCGAAATTTAGAGTATGGGTTTACGCTACCTCTAAATTCCCAAATAACACAATGAATTACTTATGAGCAGTTATTCTAAAGCACTCACAGAAATATTCACTTTTGTCAAAAAACTGAAAGTTTAAGCAACCTTTTCTTTGCCTTTATCTCTACTCGTTGAAGGTCTAATTGACTTTGACACTTCGACAAGACAAACCACACATATGTTCAGTCAAAAATCAGTCAATAACTCATCTCAAATAGCAACAAACACAAGCCTAAGCTACATTCTTTTCTAACCAAAACCTTTAACACAACAAAATTAAAATTCGAATAACATAGCCTACGCTTAATCTTTTTACATGAAATGAATTCCATTCATCTACGACTAATTCCCAATCTTTAAACTACACAAAACTATGTGTTTTAAGGTATCAAAAATTTTTGACAAATTTTGGCCTTTATGACAAAAATTTATTAAAACTCAAGAATTTCTTAACAAAACTTCAAAGTAATTTTAGAAAGCTTTTAATCATGTTAAAACGAGTTGAAAAATACTTTACAAATAATTTTTTATCCACAAATCTGAAATCCACCATTAATGACTAAAATTTCAGTTTTTTATCTAAATCATGTGTTTTGCAAGTTAATAATTTGATTTAAAGAACTAAATAACATTTTAAACTAATATAAAAATGATTAGTTACCTTGAATACAAGAAAAATAGTGATTTTGACATAAACCCAAGAACCCACGCTTTGGAGAGGATGAGAAAGATGATGAAGTTTTGGGGGTGATTTTCTTGGTTTTAATAGAGGTTTATAGTTCAAAGATGATAGAAATCAAAGTGAGTTAAGAATTGAATATAAAAAAGTATTAGAAAAGAAAGAGGAGAGCAAGATACGACACAAACAAGAAGAGAACAAAGTTAACGTGAAAGAAAACTAAAATTAGGGGCTTAGTAGTTTGATTTTAAAATACTAGGCAAATTGCTTCATAAGAACTCTGAGTCTTGACACTTTTGCAAATTAATCCTATTTTCAAAATTGAAGGCATTTAATATTCGTTTTCAAAAATTAACTTAATTTCCTAATAGTCATTTCTGAAAACATTATCGAATACCAAACTTATGAAGTTCCAAACTCATCTAAGTTAAAATTCCTAAAGTACCTCTAAAACTCGTGGCCCTATTTTGGGGTGTGACACATGGTATTTTATCTATATAATGCACTTGTTGCATATTTATAATAGTACAATATAAAAGGGAATTATCGATAGGTTAGATAAAGTTAGGATTGGGAAAAATGGATGATTCTATTAGATATCATCATACTGTGTTGCTGAGTGCACCCGTGATGTTTAAAGCTCCAGGCCTTGCAGAGGAGACACTACAGTGTTTGAGCATCAAGGTTATGGCATCGAATGGATGAATGGATGGAGGAATAGGGAAGAAAGGGAAATAGAATTCCATTAAGATACCGTCATACGGGCTGTTATGAGTAAACTGTGTTGTATGAAGCTTTGCGCCTTGCGAGGGGAGACTTCAGTGTTCTAGCATCAAGATGGATAGGAGAAGAGTCAATTTCGATGGTTATAAGGTTCCATAAAGTAACACCATGACGAAAATCAGTAGGCTCTATGGGACAACACCTTAAAAGAGGTTTAATGTGTAAGACTATAGCTCGACTGTGGAAACTAGTATAGTCCACCAGGACAGTAAATATGGGGAAGCACGTTAGGATAGTAAACACGGGGTAGTCCATGTAGAAAGTAACCACGAAAAAGTCAATCGAGTTCGAAACACGGGGAAGTTTTTCAGGTTGTTAAACATGGAACCATGACATGTAAGATCATAGCTCGGTTGTGCCAGCATAGGAGAGTCCGTCAGCAAAATAATCACGGATGGATAATCAGGACAGTAATCATAGGAAATCCCGTAGACCAGGAAAAAAGGTTAAAAGGAAAATGAAAGTGTGGACCAGCATTAGTTAGCCAGCATGTCGAAGGAGTTCATAGATGAAGGAAAAACATAATAGAAATGGGAAAAGACTACTAAAATAGTAGTCATGAGAGTTGAAATGGCATATGGGTGGTAACCTCAGACAGAGGAAATGGCATACAAGTAATAACTGGGGTAAAGACAAACGAGTGAAGTATCCAAGGATCTCAAATGAGGAATCCATCAACAAGGATCATAAGAAGGTGTTCAATCAAAACCGAAAGGTGAGAGAAAGGTACCAATAAGAGGGTACTAAGCGACAAATATGTCAGTCAAGACTAATCCTCTAGAGGAGGATCTAACGTAGTAACTTCCATAGAGTTAGTTCTATAAGAAGACCTTCACATAAGATATATAGTAAGCTTGAATGGTCGTTGAGATGACTGTCTGATGGAAGTTGTCGGCGAGAATGACTCTTTGTAGATAGATGTGTTTCAACTTAAAAAAAAGGTATAGTGAACAGGGTAGATTACCAAGGCGTAACCCAAACAAAATTACAACCCAAGTGTAGGGCAGGATAAAGAAAGGTAAGATAAGATTAAGTCAACTAGTGTGGAGTGGCACTTACTAGTAGCCTTATTGAAAAAAATAGTGATAAGTATGCCAAAATATTATGAGAATAGAAACTCAGTAAAGAGGAAAACAACATATTGGGAATTTTATTGAGAATAGAGTGTACAATTGAACTCCATATTGAGAAGGACGATAGAGGTAC
Organism: Gossypium hirsutum; assembly: GCF_007990345.1. Taxonomy (NCBI): domain Eukaryota; kingdom Viridiplantae; phylum Streptophyta; class Magnoliopsida; order Malvales; family Malvaceae; genus Gossypium; species Gossypium hirsutum. The sequence goes on from NC_053434.1 coordinate 97,725,674, forward strand.
ATCTCAATAAACTTTGAGATTTTAGTATTCAACCTTAGGGCAATGAGAAATGATGATTCACTCCCAACAGTATGCAAGTGAAGTGAGAATCTACCAAGATCATAAAGCCTCTAGAAACCACTAAAAATCTGCATTAGAACATAAGCTTGACCAGGAACTTATGGTATTAGTGGTCAGATCGCCATGAAAGAAAGGCAGAGGGGTATGAGGGTCCACCAATCCAGATAAGGCATCAAACTTTGGGTAAAATAGGGGTTTAAATTATTTTAATTTTTGTTAATTTTTTTCCCGATAAAGAAGGGGTAGGAAATCTAGTTTGGTAGTGAAGAAACATATTAAGTTCATTAGAACTTACAGAATTTTGACATGTGGTTGCATAATTTGCAAAACAAGGAACTCGAGGAGGAGGGGTCAAGCTAGATTTTGTTGGATCAAGGATCACTTTCAGCAAAGAGTCATGCATTAGCGTAGAGGGGTACCCTTAGAGGCTTCGCCTCAAGATGGAACATGTTGTAGTTATGTAGATCCTTTAGAGTTTAAGTTTGAAAGTGAACTTTTGTTCTAAATTTTAAGGTTTCATTTGTAAATAAATATTTATTACTTAATAAAGTCTATCCTAAAATTATCAGGCTTATAATTTGATATCTAGTCCAAATTGGTCCATTTGTGGCACACCACACTCGGATTTGGCGATCAGGTCGGGTGAGGGTGTTACATGAATAACATATATTGAATTATGAATATGTTAAATTTTGTTTTGTGGTTAGAATTGAGCATATTAATATGGTATTCTTAATTAAATGGTTGAATTGACAATTGGTTAGGTGTTGATATGGTTTGAATAGGTACCAAATTGGACCTTGTTAGAAACAAAGGTTACGCCACGACGTTAGGACTTTAATGTCGCAATGAGTCTAGTTAATATGTTGCATTGTGACCAGGAACCTCTTGAAGTCACAACATCAACCCGATATTTGTAGAATTTTATGGTTTGGTTCTAATTTGACATTGAGTTAGCAAAAGAGCTTTTGTAAGCTCGTATAAGACCCAAAAATGATGGAAAATCATATTAAGATTTAATAATATTGTTTATATCATATATAGAAGGGTAAATTGAATTGTAGATGCTTTGGCAAATAATGTGGCATCCTATAGCTCATATTTGGCAATCGAGTCAGGTATAGGGTGTTACAAATTCGTCCAACATCGATTCCATGAAATGTTGGAGAATTTGCAAGTAATAAATGAATTCGATCCTCAATACCTCAATGAGATACCCAAGGAATAGTGAAATTAATCATATGATGGAGGTTTATGATATAGACACATGACAACAAACCTAGCAGAATGCATAAATTTTGTATTGAAGGGGACGCGTCATTGCCGACAACATTAGTGGCAAAAAAACATATTTTTACTTATTAGCCTTGTTTCCAAAGCTGGCGGAAAAATATGATGAAGAGACAAAAGATAGACACATTTGGTGAGAGGAAGTAATGAAATATATTACAGGAAATGCAGAAAGAGAGAACTCTATGTCTACATTGTGTCACTCATATCCAAATGAAATATTTTGATTTACAAAGTTCTATAGACCCAATGAGGGTATTATCAGAGGATTGTACAGTGTATACTTGAGACAAAGAACTTATGACTGTAGGAGATTTCAAGTACTTTGTTTTCCATGCGTACATGCAATTGCTACATACTCCTTGGCACATCTAGATTGCATAAGGTATGTTAATAAAATGTAAAAAATAAAACAGATATATAAAGCATAAAATTTTGAATTCCCACTAGTCCCAAATGAAAGTATGTGCCGCCTATTTTGAGCACTCCATTCGAGTTGCTACCATATATTATGTTGCATCGCAAGCCAAAAGGTTGACTGAAATCTAATCGAATACACAACAGTATGGATATTCAGGAGAAGATAGGCCAACTAAGGTTATGTAGTTATTATAGAAACCTGGGGCATAATAAGATAACATGTCCACATTTGGGGGCAACATTGAGGCAAAAATCAAATTAAAAATTTTATTCATTTTTTTAATAAACATAAAAAACAAACAAACAATTTGTCCATTTTTTTTCATTTTTTTGGTAAATTGTAAATACATATATTATTGATGTAAAAATTCAATACAACATACAATACAAACAATTTTTTCATTTTTTTATAAGCATCCAAAATGAAAAAAATAAACAAACATTTTTTTATATAATGTGAATAAGTATATTATGGATGTAAAAAATCGATAAAATACAAATTAAATGTTAACAAACTAAATGATGATGTACATGACAGAAATTTAAATTAGAAAGTTATCTCATTCGTCAACCCAAATGTGTGCCACAACCCTGTGGGTGTTAGTTACGAGGAGTATTCCGTCGTGGTCAAAGTTCTGGCTCTTCATCTTCATCTTCACTTCTATCTCTAACCTCTATCTTGATCTTCATATTTATCTTTATCTCTAACACTGTCTTCATCTTCATCTTGTTCTTTCGTGCTAGATTGTATTTGCATCCTAGGTTGTCATCATATATCTTCAATTGTATTAATAGGTGGTTAAGAAGATAACCCACCTTTGAAGAACAGTGATTTTGGGGGTGTTTGCAACACTATTGACGAAGGAGTATATGGTGTCAAAAAACCTAGTTGTGCATAGAATGTTGGAATTGTATGTAATGACATATACATTGGTGTTGTTGACAACAATGGCATGTAATATGTTCCTATGGATGAAGGTGGTGCAAAAATATATTCCTAAAGAAGGTGTTGATGCATGGTATACTGGTGCATAATGTGGTGCTTGTGTGAAAAACATAGTGTTAGTAAAAACACCAGAAAAATATGAGCCATACTAATTGGGAGGTGGTGCACCCATCAATATAAAATTATGGGCTGGAGCTGATGATGATGAACTTGTCGCATATACTCCTAGTCGCAACCTCATGTGGGGTTGTGCTAGTCTTCTACGATAAAATTGTCTACTCCTTTACTCCTCGAACTATATTATTTATGTAAAAATTAATTACAACATACAATACAAACAATTTGTTCTTTTTTTATAAGCATCCAAAATGAAAAAATAAACAAACATTTTTTATATAATGTGAATAAGTCGATTATGGATGTAAAAAATCGATACAATACAAATTAAAAGTTAACAAACTAAATGATGATGTACATGACAGAAATTTAAATTAGAAAGTTATCTCATTCGTCAACCCAAATGTGTGCGATAACCCTGTGGGTGTTAGTTACGAGGAGTATTCCGTCGTGGTCAAAGTTCTGGCTCTTCATCTTCATCTTCACTTCTATCTCTAACCTCTATCTTGATCTTCATATTTATCTTTATCTCTAACACTATCTTCATCTTCATCTTGTTCTTTCGTGCTAGATTGTATTTGCATCCTAGGTTGTCATCATATATCTTCGATTGTATTAATAGGTGGTTGAGAAGATAACCCACCTTTGAAGAACAGTGATTTTGGGGGTGTTTGCAACACTATTGACGAAGGAGTATATGGTGTCAAATAACCTAGTTGTGCATAGAATGTTGGAATTGTATGTAATGACATATACATTGGTGTTGTTGACAACAATGGCAGGTAATATGTTCCTATGGATGAAGGTGGTGCAAAAATATATTCCTGAAGAAGGTGTTGATGCATGGTATACTAGTGCATAATGTGGCGCTTGTGTGAAAAACATAGTGTTAGTAAAAACACCAGAAAAATATGAGCCATACTAATTGGGAGGCGGTGCACCCATCAATATAGAATTATGGGTTGGAGCTGATGATTATGAACTTGACGCATATACTCCTAGTCGCAACCTCATGTAGGGTCGTATTAGTCTTCTACGACAAAATTGTCTACTCCTTTACTCCTCGAACTATAAATATGGCTTACTGTGAAGTCTAAACCATGTCATGTAATTTGAAAATGTCGCCAAATCCGGTCAAACAATTGGTTCGTGCAAAGGTATGTGAAAGCTCGATGAAGCAAACTGAAAAAACCAAGAGGGGGTTAATTGGCCTTAAAATTTTTGGTGAGAGCGAAAACAAGAATGAAATAAAGAACACAAAGAATTTAAAATGGTTCGGCCCCAATTGCCTACTCCACTACCTTAGCTTTTCACCACTAAGAATTTATCTCAAATTCACTAATTTGTTCAACTTTTGAAGACAAGGTTTAACCTTACAACTCCTTAAGATTTCTATCCCAAATCTTAAGTTTCAAAGCCTCTTAAAGAGATACAAATGAGCAAACAAAGAAACAATCCTTACAATATAAATTTGTTTGCAAATTGAAACACAAATATAATGAAATACACTTGAGAAAAATAAAGGAGATAAAGCTCACAAGTGTATGTAAGAAAAATATGAAAATTTAAGCTCTAAAATTGTTTGATTGATGATTTTTACTTGAAGTACTTTACTTAGAAGTTGTAGGACTTTAAAATATGGTATTGATACCCCCTAATAGATTTTCAGCCTTTAAGGATGTTGGAAAAGCTAATATGGCCATTGGGGATGTAAAACCAGAGCATTTATTTCACCTGCAACTTCGAATATAGATACCCCCAAAACGGGTATTGATATTTTTTGTCATAAATGCTAGTTCAGTGATTGTTGGAATGAAAAAATTGATACTTCAAAAATATTTTATTGATACTTCCTCAAGTAGGTATTGATAATTTTTAGGGTTTTGACAGAATGCCTTTTTGGTCTCGATTTTACTAAGGGTATCGATTATTTCAAAACATATCGATACTTATCCAAATGGTATCGATACTTTTTGGCCTAGAGCAGTTCTGACTTGTTTGAAAATCATTTTGATGTGTTAAAATAATTTAAACTTAGATCATTTTGACTTGATTAAAAATATTTTCACTTTATTTTAAACTTGTTTCAAAATTTTGTAAGAGTTTATTGTAAGTATTAAAAATTTTATTTCTTAAAATTCAAATTTAAAAATTATTATCATATTTAGCTTATATTCAAAAACCCTTTTAATTTGTTATATCAAAATATTTTATCAAATAAAGCTTAGTTTAAAAGTATGAAATTGTATTTATCTTCCCAAATGTAGATATACTTGGTGACAGAGAATTGGAGCGAAGGAAACGGAAGAAGGATCGTATTCAAGTTGTTCAATTCAGAAAGGAAAGATTTGGATCTGATTTGAAAAAAAAAAGAAAAAAATAGTAATGAAGAAATTGAAAATAGTAAAAGAAGAAATTTGATATAAAAATCATAAATAAATAAGAGATAAAAATAAAAAATAAAAAACACAATGGAAGATGGACGAGTAAACCGATGTATCTAATGGATAGAAAGATAAATGTTCAATTGAACCATTTGAGATATAAATCCCAACAAACTTAATTAACGGCTCTAATCAACTCTCTAAGAAATAATCCTTGGCAAATTGAAGGGTGAAGAATGAATTCCCACGACTCTTTGAAGAAAATTAAGAAGAAAACTTCTTCTAAAAATCACAATAAATAAATCTTGCTCAAAAAAAAACTTCATTGATGAGAACAATTCTCTTTAATGAACAAAGAAGAAGCCTTTATATAGGCTACCTAAGTACACCCAAATAAAACTCTAAAGTATACTGAAACTCTAGTTAATCTAAATAAGAAGTTGTGACATCCAGAATTAGGGCCTAGTCGGAATAGTGGTTTTGAGACCATAAATCCTAGATAGAAATAATTATTTTATGATTCTTATGCGGTCTATGATATGAATGCATGCTTGTGTGAAAGTTTCGTGAAGAAATTCAATGCATAAAATGTCTAATTTAATTTTAAGGACCAACTTGAATAAAATACAAAACTTGCATTCTAGAAGCTTTAAGCATGAAATTGCTTTAGATTATGAATTAGAGGGTCCTAATTAGGAATTTAACCAATTTCTACAACTTTGGACAAAAATGGACATGCATAGAAAAAAAATTTAAAAAGCCCTAAGGGCATTTTGGTCATTTGGTAATCAAATGAAATAAGGGCATTTTGGTCATTTGGTAATCAAATGAAATAAAAAGGGAAAAATCAAGTGAAAATGTTGTCCATCTTCCTCTTTAGCTGCCGAAATTTGTGGAGAACCATGCTAGGGTTTTCAAACTTTTCAAGCTTGGGGGTAAGTCCGTTCTAGCCCTGTTTTTAATGTTCTTTACATTTTTGAAATCCTCGTAACATGATATACCCGTTTCTAACCATATTTTAAGCTAGGGTTCATGTTGGAATTTTGACCCATGCATGAGAAGTTTGTGTTTTGATGTTTAATGGAAGAATATGATAGTTTGATATATGTTCAACATATTTTACTAAGTGATTTTACATGAAAACATCTTAAAGGGATCATTTTGTAGAAGATGTAAAATATGTGATAAAAATATAATTTTGAAGAAAATATGGGCTATTATGAGTACAAGGAAAATTTGGCTAGGCTTGGGTAATAAAGAAAATGCATGCATTTCATTTTATGAGCCTAGGGACAAAATCGTAAATAAGTGAAAGGTTAGGGGTAAAAAGGTAATTTTACCAAAGAATGAATTATGGATTGATTTGAATAATGTGATTAATAAACATGTTAAATTTGGCATTATAGATCAAGAAAAATGTGAACCGGGTCTTGATCGAGGAAAGAATAAAGTATACGACGATTAGGCTTGATTACCATTATTTTGTACCGAGGTAAGTGCATATGCAAATAATGTGATGTGTAGCATGTTTTTAATGTTTTGATATTATGTGATAAATGTTTTATTATTATTATGAGTTATATACTTATTGGTTGTTATAAAAGCATAAATGATAATTGACTGTTACATATGACATCACAAGTAAGTACGACAAAGTATGCCTTGACCAAGTGAGGAAAATCCCGCTTGAACCTTAGGAATAGTCTAGGATACAAGTGACATGTCAATAGGAATTTAGAAATTTGAACTCGTTGAGTTGGTCTAGGTTCGTGATATGTATGAGGCATCCTAGCTCGTTGAGTTGGTCCGAGTTCATTATGGATGTGATACATGTACTTGGCTTCCGGGCAATGGTCCTGTGTGTCCTACCAGTGGCTAGGTAATCCTTGAGTTGGTCAGATACCTGATAGCTTATGTGAGCGGCCCGTGAGCAAGCCCGTGAGTAGCTCATTTTCGAGCGTTACATGTTATGAGGTAGCTTCGGCTACTTATGTATATGTGGCACTTATGTGTAAATTTTTTGCGTATCCAATAGTATTCTGAGTGTTCAACGGGTAATGCAATAGATGTGATGAAAGTCCCGAGGAGGGCATGTTAAAGAGGTATGGTTATATGATATGCTACGATGAGTACAGGTATGTACGTTAAACCTAAGAATAATGCCTTGGTAAAAAATTATTTGTGATGAGAGAGCATATGTGTACATATGATAAGTAAGTCAAAAGGTTTAAATGATGAATAATCTTTATGTATATGTTACTATGTCCTTACATGTTGATTTCTTACTACATTGCATATTATTTCCATGTGGACTTATTAAGCTTTAATGCTTACTCCCTTTCCTTTTCATCCTTTGTAGTTTCGCCAAGCTAGCTCGGGGATCAGAAGCTGTCGGAGTGTTCATCACACAATCAAAAGATTATTGGGTATAGTGGAATTGTTATTTTGAGTATGGCATGTATAGGGGATTTAGTTATTTTGTGATATGTGTCATGCTATTTGGCCAAATTGTGAAGGCTTATGATGTGGGTGATTCATTTTGTAATGGCCAAGTGATATGGCTTATATTTTGTCATTGGGTTGTAATCTAATTACCCATTCATGCATGTGTTAGTGCCTTGGTGATGTGATATGTTATTGCTTGGTGAATGTATGATAAAGTATAAATTAGGTGCTAAAAGATAAGGGATGACTTAATGGTTTAAAATGACTATAGTCATGAATACATAATTTGAAGTTATGGTAACAAGTTTGATAATGCATGAAATTGGTGTGGAATGCTTCTAAATGGTGTAACAAAATGAATGTGCAATAGGATGACATTATGAAGATGTGAAAGTACCATAGTGTTGAATATTTGAGTGTCTAAATATGTCATGTTGCATGCTATGAAATATGTTTGAATGTATGAATTATTGAGGGTGACAATTGGCTTGAAAAATAGCCTTTAAATGGTCCATACGGGTAGACACACGAGCATGTGTCTAGACCGTGTGTAACACACGGCCTGCCTCACGGGCTTGTTGAATGGCCATGTGTCCCCTGCACTCTAATTTTGCAGTCAGTATCCTCAATAGTAAACACACGGGCTAAGACACAGATGTATGTCTTGGTCGTGTGAGGGACACGGCCTACCCACATGGGCGTGTACTCTGGCTGTGTGAAATCTGCACCTTTTTATGAAAAATTCATTTAATTTTAATTGACCACACGGTCTAGCCACACGGCCATGTGATACTACTGTGTGACCCTAAATTGATGCTGACATCATAGTCAGAGAGTTACACGACTGGAAGACACAGGCGTGTCTAGAGCACACGGGCGTGTCCCCTGTCTTACACGGACGTGTGGCTCTGTATTAGGGAAAATTTCCCAAACTTTTCTAAAGTCTTCGATTTAGTCCCGAATCCCTTCCGATGGTTGTTTTGGGCCTCGCAGGCCCATATTAGGGATAAATTGTGTATGTATGAATGAAGTTGTTTTAAAGAAAAATTTTATATCCCGGTTTTTGCATGAATGACTGTGTATGTGTTCGGTAATGCCTCGTAGCCTATCCCGACCTCAGGTACGGGTAAAGGGTGTTACAGAATTCGTTTTAATGTTAAACTTTCTTGTTTGACTAAGAAACATAGAACTCCTAAACAACTTAAAATACTTAAACAATATCCAAAATTCAGAATAAATAATCCTGAATTAAAACCCAAAACTCATAATTTCTGTAATAATCCCATCAAAAAATTCTACTCACGTAGTCTTCACTAAAACAATCATACCTTGAGCTTACCAACTCAAAATCAAGTGATTCAAAGGCGTTTCGAAGCTAAGAAATAGATGTTTGAATGCCATGAAGACATATCAATCCAAAAATGCCTAGATCACATCAACCCAAAAATGCCTAGATCCCATCCAAAAAGTCATTGCAAATCTGCTGACTTCCCAAACTTGAAAATTGGTAGCTTTGATGAATGGAATATAATAAATTTTACCCCATCTGTGCATCTATAACTTGACATAGAATTTAGGCCTATCTTCATAGGTTCTCCATCGCAAATCAATCTTGTAAAGTTTATTGAGTTCTTAGGGTGAGGGTGGAATACTTTGCATAAACCCAAATTAGCGCATCACTTGATCAAATTCGTGTATCTCAACCGTTGCAAAAATTATCAGTGGCACTTTGAAGTGCCAAATATTGTGATTCGTAAAAAATTTGGCCGAGATGCATTCTTGAATTTTCATATTCCATTTAAAATATAGTACAAAATTATAAATTTCATTATGAACCTAATATTAAATTTCAAATCCTTATGTAATTATTATATAATTGAAAAATTCAAAAACTAACATCAGCTTCTGACCGTTGATCTAATAATAACTGAATATTTTCAAGCTCGTTTGGGTACCCACATGACTCTTATCATTGTTTCACCTATTCAAATAATATGTTATTTCAAAAATATATTAATGAAAAAGAATATGATAACTATATTATCAAATGAATATTACCTTATTATGAGTAGGAATTGATAAAGGAAGTTTACTCGGGGATGTAAAAATAGTAAGCGGTACCATGCCCATGACTGAAGAAAGAGTATGCAACCACCAATTTTAATTTTCTATGCTTCAGTTGCCCAACACATCTTTCGGTATAATGTAGCCAAGAGATGTAACACCTTGATTTTTGGGATTAGAAGTTTGAGACTCTAAGTAATGGTCAGTGAGTAGGTCGTGCACTTGGAATAGTTTATGTGTTATTATGTCAGAATGGGTCTGCTGGTTTGGTGGTTGAGTGGGTGTCAGTGAACCTCTGGGTTCTGGGATCGAGTCCTTGTGTGTGCGTCTTAGGTGATATATTTAAATATTGTTAAATAGTGGATTTGATTTAAGTTTTTAAAAAAATTATATAGTCTTTTTTTTGTTTTATTATTTTTTTAAATTTAATTTTCCTTTTTCTTTTTCAAGCTCATCTCTCTCTTTTTCTGGTTTTGTCTTTCTTTTCTTCTTTTTGGTAAAAAGAAAAAAATGGTCGTGTTTGTGGTTTTGGGGAAGCTTTTTTTCTTTGTCGTCGAGTCGGCATCTGGACGTCCTTGACCACAAATCAGGTGTGGGTTTCGAACCTTTTAAATTTTTCATTAAAGAATTGTGGTTGTTTCCGTGAAATTGGAAGTTTTTGTGTGCTTGTGGAATCGACCTTTCGAAAGGGGCGATTATCATGGAATAGCTTAGAATTAAGTGTGAATTTGCTATGTTTCTGAGTAATTAAGGATTGAGGAACTTTTCGACTGCAAAGGCTCATTTAGTAGCCAATTTCTGTGCAGTTTCATGACTACACGGGTAGCCACACGGAAGTGTGCCCCCACATAGGCGGTTCACATGGCCATGTGCAATTAGGAATTAGGTTCCTAGACAAGATTTTGTGCCATACAGTTGTGTGGCTAATTTGGGGATTTTTATCGAATTCCACACAGCCGTGTCCCTTGAGCACACGGGTGTGTGTGTTTGGGAATTAGGGCTGGGTGATTTGGTAGTACATGATCATGTGGCTAATTTGGGGATTTAGGGATCCCACACGGGCGTGCATTTTGGATACATGGCCATGTTTGGTGGGCACACGGGCATGTGAGACCCTCACACAATCGTGTTTGCCCTATACTCTATTTTAGCACAAATAGACAGAGAGTTACACGGCCTAATTACACGACCATGTCCCTGGTCCACAAGGACGTGTGCCTTGTCTACACGGCAATGTGCCTCCTCCCACATAGGCGTCTTAACCTCCTACATGGTCTAGGCATTTCCACACGGCCAGAGCACACGTCCGTGTGGTCCTAAGTCATCAACTTTAATTCTGTGTATGTTTTTATCTGAAAATGTGTCTGTGTGTTCCAACCATTAGCTAGGCTTTAGTGAGGGTAGTTACACTGATCTAGGCTTCTGTTTATGTGTTATTTGTGACTGTTGTGTAGGATGTCTAATCCTGAACCTGGTTAGCTGGGTGTGTGTGTGCATATCTGTTTCTATCTGATTGTCTATCGATGTGTTCATTATTTCTGTGAGATTGTAAGCATACAGGTACTTGCGTAAAGAATTTTGGGGTTGGTTGTAAAGAGAAGGAAGACTGATTCTATTCTGATCTGGAAGTTTTACTGCAACTTATTCGTGCAGCGGTTTACCGTACTATACCACACGTATGTCAGCTTTGCTGCATACCATTATCTGATCTAGCAGTTTAAATTGCAGCATGTCTGTATAGCGAATTGCCGCATTGTATTGTATTGCACATACGCCAGCCCTACTGCGTATTAATATTAGAGTGGCTTAGTCCACAAACATGGTGTATAGGGTTGGATGGGCCTTTCGAGGTCCTTTGTGGTGTGTTTGGTTAGATAAGCTTAAAAAGCTCTTTTGGGGTGTGATCAGGGACAGAGAGGTCTTTTTCCTGTATGGGTGGGTTTTTATTACTTAACTACATTCATATGCATCTGTACGAGTGTTCTGGGTGTAGGATTATTTGACTATATTCTATGTAGGATTATTTGACTGTATTCTATCTGATTGAATAACATTTGTTATTGAGTGTATTTAGGTGACATGGTGTGCTTGATTTGTTACATTCTATTGGGACGTTGGTTCCAAGTTTACTTTCTGATTCTATACGTATTTGTAAGTATGTGTCGCTACCGAACTGATATTTGTATTCTGTTTTTAGTCACGTGTCGAACTTACACTAAGCTCGTGTGGCTTACTGCCTTAGTGTTTCCCCTTTTAGGTACACTTTCATTTTCTATATCTTGGACTCGGCATGTCGAAGGTCTCAAAAACGTTACTTTATTTAAACTGGTTAACAAAGTATTTTCTGTAAATCTAAGTTTTATGTAAACGGTTTTGGACTGTAGGTTCTGTTTTAAATACCGTGGTATGAAATTCTCTGTTAAATGCAAGTAGATGTTACTTGGTTTGAACAATTGTATTTTGGAATATCGAGATTTGATAACTGAAAATTTTTACGTAACCTAAATACAGTAATATTTTTCGGGTTGTTTTGTAAAACTTTCTTACGATCACTTCAGTGATCAATGTAACCTCTAAGATTTGGTCCAAACTTCTAGGCCAGGTTTTGGGGCGTTACAAGACACCTCATCCTGAACTAAGTTGCCCAACTTTCATTAAGTATATTAGCTTAGGAGCCACCTTAAATATACCATATTTCGAGATTTAATGGCATTAGAAGACCCCAATCAATCTTAGTATGAATGCCCAAGCGAATTGTTATCTTTTAACCTCACTAGAAGAGTTATCAAGATGTGAGAAATTGTCTTTTAACCATTTCATTTCTATCCAGTTAATACTAAACTTGTTTGACACCTTGCTTAATAATTGGTGGCAAATTGCGCTTCAATTGCCAATGCGCACTACCCCTATAATGATTGGCCCATCAACTGGTAAACCAAGTTGTAATACTATATCCTCAAGTGTAATTATACATTCACTGCACGGAAGATGGAATATGTGTGTCTGAGGTCTCTATCTTTCCAACAAAATGCTGATAAGTGTGGGCTCCAATTTAGCCTCAACGAGCATATGACACACATGCAAGAATTTTGCCTCTTTCAAGTGTTGGTCAATACAGGCGGTGGCTTCGCACTTAAATTGTGTATATATGTCTCGATAATTCAATCTTTGGTCTGATTATATAAACATAAAAATTTTTAAAAATAATATTAACTTAATAATTATATTACAAAAATTAAATAATATTTTCTTACCATTTGTAATTGGACGCTAGAAATATGGTTGTGATTCAAATGAATTAGAGGCATTGACATTTTTAAATTTTTTTAAGTTATGAAAATCAAATAAAACTCAAAGAAATTACAAAATAGAAAATTGAGAGAAGAAGAATTCGAATGAAAAAAATTAAGAATAAAATAGTTGAGAGAATAGATTAATAGGATTGAGAGAACTGAAAAAATATGATTGAAAGAAAAAAAAAAGAAATAGGCAAGATATATTAAAAAAAAGAAAATAACCGTTGGAGGGAAAAAAAAACATTACCCTTATTAAAAAAAAAGTTAACGTTGATTTCTAGCCATTGTCCAATGGATTACAAATAATTTTCTTTTAAAATGGAGCTACTTTTTTTAAATTTTAAAAAATGTACTTAAATCCTTACATTTTTTTCAAATTTTGGTAAATTATAAAAATATGATAAAGTTTAAATAATAATACGATTAACATAACTTGAACCCAGACTATATTTAGAATGGTGAATATCTTTAACTATCAAAGTGGTTTAATTTTTCCAACTTTGATCCACTTTTTAATACAATTTAAAATAATAATTACAGATAACATTTAATGCAATTAAATCGTACCTTATCTTAAACACCTTTGCCTAAACCCTAATTGTAAGGCTCCTATCCCTATATGTACTCGTTACGCCCATACCACTAGGGGTGTTCAGTCGATTAACCGACTCGAAATAATATTAACCGAATTAATCGACCATTCAGAATTTTTAACCGTTAACCAAAATGAAATTTTTTCAAAAAAATTAACCGAACCTAAATTTTTTCTGTTAATTCGGTCAGTTAACCGAATTAACCGAAAATTATATGTTTTTTAATTTTTGGTTAAAATAAGTATAAAATTAATCGAGTTAACTGAATTACCCGAATTACCCGAATTAATCGAATTAACCGAATTATTTGTATAAAATTATATGTTTTTTATTTTTATTTTTAGTTTTAGATTTATATTTTTATTTATTGAATTATTTGTAATTTTTATGATTAGGTTGGATAATTGGGTTGAGTTGGATACTTGGGTTAATATATATTAGATTGAGTATTTGGGTTTACATTAGATTGGGTTTGAGTAAATAGTTGACTATTTATATATTATAATTTTATTTATTAAATTTTTCGGTTAAACCGAAAAAAAATCGATTAACTGACAGGTTTCGATCCGAATTAACCGTTAACTGAAAGCTTAAAAAATTATTAACCGACCCCAAACTGAATTAATTCGATTAACCGACCGATTAACCGAATTCGACCGGTTAACCGAATTTTTTCAGTTTTACCTGAATTTTGCACACCTCTACATACCACCCTGTAAAAATTTACATAAATTTTAAATAATTTGTATCGACCGACAGAATTATTATTTCTTATTTTATTTTTTCAGGTAGAAAGCCCTCATAATCATTCATCATCATCAGCTCTATTATAATTTTCCCATTGAAGCGTTTAAAATTTCCTCTACAATATGACTTCAATGTAGTAATTTAATTTCTATGCATCATAATAAATTTACAAATTTAGTCAAATATGTCTTTCTTTTCTCAAATGTCCAGTATATTATATCGATTCACTTTGGAATAATTATTTTCAATTCTTTTATTATCAATATTATTGTCAATCACTATGAACAATAATTAATATAATTACCTATTTTTTTTCTAACTCATAAATAGGAAGATAGCGTATTTCAGTCACTCGAACCCACATCTTCTTGTATTAATTACAAAGCCAATATCAATCAAACTAACACCCAATCAATTCTCAATGAATTTTTAGATAATATGTTATCATATTTCTTAATTTGTAGTTAATTTAACTTTATATTAAATATTGACATAATACAAACAGTAAATCATTTAGAAATTTAACAATTATATTATTTTAAATTTGCTTTGTAAATAATCTGAAATGTTACAAATTTTATAAAAATATTTAAAATAAATATAATATATTTTAATTGATATATGGTAAGATTATTGGATTACCCAAAAATATTAATAGATCATGATGTTTTAGTAGCTTGATATAATAAATTGTTGCTTAAATATAGTAATATACCAAGAAGTATATGTGTGTATGTAAAATAAAAAGGGCTTCAAGCCCAAAAATTAGACCTGCCTTGCCCATCACTCGTACTTTCTTCTTTGTTTTTTTTTTAGCTAAGCAAATGCCCTTTACACCCACACAGACACATACCCGAGGCACGGCTCTTAATCCAACATCATCAACGACAACCAACTCATATAAATAAGCTTTACATTCAACTGTTTACATCTTAAATTCCGAAGCCTACAATACTTTCCCAAAAGCAGAGCAATTTTTAGACCCTTCGAAGAAAAAGAACCAAATTAGCAGCCAAGCCAGTGATTATATTAGATTTTACCCATTTCCAAGAAAATAGCCCACACCCACCTGCTTCCCCTCCCGTTCCCCCTAATTTAATCTATATCTTTCTTTATTTTTTATTCTTTTCTGGGTTTCAGTTTTGCCCCCCTTTTTTTCTGGTTGTTGTTGTTGTTGTGAACTCTCTCTCTCTCTCTTCTTTTTTTGTTTTATAAATTATTTCCAGAAATGGGTTCTTCTTCTGTTAATTTGTTTTTCTATATCATATCTATATGTTTAATACGCTGCGTTTGGAGTTCTTCTGTTTGCTCTGATGAAGCTGATGTGTTCATTAAAAATCTTCATTTTCAATGTTCTCCTTCGTTTTCTCCGATTCCCCCTCTCAAGGTACGTGTTTTAGCTTAATCTTGGTGGAAATTTTATTTCATAATTGAGATTGATCTGTTAATTGGTTTAGGAAAATGGGTTCTTGAGATTTAATTTATTTTTTATTGGAATGTTTTATTATTATTTTTTTGTTTGATTTTGGATTCTTGGTATTTATGATTTTGCATAATCATGTTAAAAGAAGGCAAATTCTAGGAAATTATGAGTTTTTAGCCTGAAGGATTAGGGTATTTTTATGGAATTTTCATGGCTGTAAAATTGTGAAGAATCAGAATAAAGGTTTTATTGCATTATGGGGGTATTGGATTCTTACATTATACTTTAATTTGAATTCTGAAAAAAAAATTAAATAAGGAAGATAGAAATAAAGTTGCAAAAATTATTAGCCATTCATTATTTAATATCAGTCAGTCTTGTTTAAGACTTCTGAATAGATTTATTCTCTTCTGGAACATTTGGACTGGAATGGCATTTTTATGTATTCCCAAGCAAAGATAACATAATTTTTTAAGGCTACATGAGCTACAAGGAAAGTACTGGAGATGCAGCTTAGGATCTTCTATTTCAGGTTTTAAGCCTTATGCAAATCAGCTGAAACATAAGCCGAATTAGTGAAATATGTTATATGTTTTCTAAAGCATTAATTGAATCTATGAAATGTTAATAGTGTTAGCTTTATTGACATAATTATAGGTGTATGGTGGCAGGATTAAGTTGCTTAGTTTGTGGCTGAAAAAGGATCTATATGTCTAAATGACGGAGGATGTAAATTTTGTATCGTTTGATGTTTTGATCCTTTTTAAGGGGAGGCTGATTCAATCAGACGAAGTCTGCACCATGTCGTCGGTCGGGAGCCTGCGGACCCTTCAACAACTCCAGTATTGTCCTCAGTGGATTTTTTTTTCTTTCGACTGTACTGTGCTTGAAGAGGCAGTGGGTTCGCAGAGTAGGAGCTCCTCACAGGTGCTTGAGAAGAAGAACCATGTGCATTAGTTTGCCTTCTTAGGCACCTGATAAGGCTCTCTCACTCCATGGACTCGGCACCTCCTCAGGCACAACAGGGTTGGGAGACAAAACTCCCCACCAGGGACAATACCAACCTGTTGAGGGGTCCACCGGCCTTGGATAGATGACACCTCGTAGACTTCTCCTAAAGGAGTCGGAAACCCCTCAACAATCTCTGAATTTCATCTAGTAATAAATGAGCCAAAATATACAACTAAGTAAATATCCCAATCTCTCATCAGAAAGTTTTTGTGCTTTATGTAAGGTATAGACCTACCATATCGGTAGGTGTAAGGATCATCAAATCCATAGTTAAGGCTTTGTTTTCAAATTGCTGGTTTTAGAAGATATGCATATATATATTTGTCCATAGTTGAAATCATAGTCTATGCATCCTCTTTTTACACCTTTCATACCTAATAGTAGAAAAAGCTAGAAAAAAAGTTCTCGTTCATGAGTCTGTTTATAGGATATATAATGCCCCCAAAAAAGTGAGCTTAAATATACAAAATGGGTGTACATGAGATATAGGTACTTGATGCCCTCTCACCTGATCAAGGACAATAATATCCTTGAAGATGAGTGCCTATGCAACTGTAAGTCCATCCAAGTTTCTTCAGTTAACCCTCTTCTATGGTGCAACCAATGTTCTGTCATTTGAGTGTTACCCACCCATCCAAAGCATTATGTTTAACTTGAATTGCTTTGTTCTATGCTTATGTGGCTTATGATGCTGTTGTTAGCTAAATTCTCTGTGCAACTGATCGTTTGAAAACTTTACTATTTACATTACGAAGATTAGTACTGTTTCAAAACAAAATTTACTCCATAAAACTTCATTGATTTACCAAAAAGGAAAAAAGGAAAAAGAAGAAAAGAACCGTGCTCATCTGGATGGCACTGATTTTATGAGGCATAGATACTAAAAGTAGTTGATGTGGACAGAAATTTGAAAGGCAAACCAGGGATGGTAACAACTCCCTTTGTATTCACTACCCTTTTCCTTTCCACCTTAAAGGGAAATATTCACTTATAGTTCTATAAAATTTTGTGTAGAATGCCATTTTTCTTGACCACCAACTTGGATTTTTAACCATTACGAATAATTAGGGCTCATGCAATTTCCTTATCGAGGATCCTCTAATTATCATATTATGGTTTGTAAATTTGCCTTCTTTCCACTAAATTAGCTTAGATCAGTGTACAGTTGATTGCTGTTTCATGGCGACAAAACTCCTGATAATCTTTTATGCATGTTTTTAATTTTCTTTGCAGGTGGATGGGAACTTCTTAGACCGAGCATTGTCTTCCAAACATAGAAATGGTTCCACTTCTGTGCTCTTTTATGCTGCCTGGTGCCCGTTCTCACGCAGTTTGTACCCAAAGTTCGACATTCTCAGTTCCATGTTTCCTCAAATTGAACATCTGGCAGTTGAAGAGTCTTCAGCTTCACCAAGGTGTGCAGCTAATTATCCTGCTTTAAGGTTTTGCTTGGTAGAGTAGAAAGAAAATTGGAAGGATTGAAAATTAAAGCGGTAGAAAACTAGGAGGATAGAAAACATTATTTTTCTTTCCATAGGTGTGCTTGGCAGGAAAGATGGAAAAGTGGAAAGAAAAAATAATTTTCTTTCCATCCATTGTATGGTAGGGTTGAAAATTGAAAGGAAAGAAAATAGAATAATACATAATTTTGAACTAGCATACACCACTCTCATTTTCTTCCCTCCCATCATTCTGATTTAGAAGGATCGATTTTTAAGCATAAGGAGAAAATGATCATCTTTCCTATACTTTTCTTCCCACCAAGCACACTCAATATTTATTTTCTTTCCACTTTTCCATTCCCTCCTCCCATCCCTCCACTTTTCCACCCAATCAAGCAAAGCCTAAGCATTGGTATTGTGAACTAATTATTGAATTTATGTTTCATTTGTTATTTATATGTTCTTGATTACAAAGACTGTCAAACCTCAAGGAAAGAGACATTGAACTGTTAAAATTGAGCTGCTTACATTGTCTACCGTGAATTTAAGCATGGAACCAATTGGTCTTTTTATGTCTGCATCCTAATGTTTAAGTCAAGTTTAGTGGTGTTGGACCACTTGGTTTGGTTCACGTGGCCAAATGTACTCAAAAGCTTCCTTAAGAAAAAAGTATGCATGTCCACCAACGTATCAGTTGAAGTGATTTGTCTGCTCATGATATCTGGTATAGCTGTAACTTGTGGAAACAAAGACCGAT
This sequence comes from Gossypium hirsutum, assembly GCF_007990345.1. Lineage (NCBI taxonomy): Eukaryota > Viridiplantae > Streptophyta > Magnoliopsida > Malvales > Malvaceae > Gossypium > Gossypium hirsutum. The sequence continues at coordinate 97,744,669 of NC_053434.1, forward strand.
GTCCAAAGTCCAATACTTACAAAGTAGTTATGCCTTTCGAAGCAGTTTTTTATGAATTATATATTTTTGCCGTTGGTTTTCCCATCTGTGATGGAACATGAGATGCTCACTTCTGCTACTTAAGTAAAATACTGAATATATATAATTTTGTATTCCTTAATAATGAGTCCTTAACTGATGCCTGAATAAGTTCTTTTATGAAGAACCTCCTTTAACTTGACCATTGAAATCTAATGACAAATCTTATAACTAACACCTTTGATATAAATCATATCACAGCATATTTTCAAGATATGGAATTCATAGCTTGCCGTCAATTTTAATCGTGAACCAGACGTCAAGGGTACGATATCGTGGTTCAAAAGATCTCCCCTCAATCATACAATTTTATGAGAAAACAACAGGTAATTACTCTCCTCCCCCAAAGATATATCTTTTTACTTCTTTGTCTGCTCAAGGGAATAACCCCCGACATTGGCGATTTCAGCTAAATATCTAGATGCAAAAAAGTATTATAACATAAAAATTGCTGTTCTGTGTCCTATGAAGCATAATAGAACTGTAGCTCCTTATAACTAAGCCTAGTTTGTGGCTAAAACGTAATTCCATGTTTATTAACATGAGTGTCTGCGTTTCAGGATTTGAACCAGTTCAATATATTGCTGGAAACGAATCAGTTGTGTTAGGCGACCACAATAAATACATGATACAGTTGTGGAATGAAACCCCTATGGAGATAGTAAAACGGGAGCCCTACTTAGCATTTGCCTTGTTGTTTCTCTGTTTTAGAGTACTTCTATCCTTATTCCCTGAAGTACTGTCTCGTCTCAAGGCTTTCTGGATCTCTTATGCTCCGCACTTGAACTTGGAAATATTTGGTGAGACAAGTCAATTGTTTGCACGAGCCCTTCACATGGTTGATGTGAGGAGAGTTTGGACAAAACTCAAGCTATGCAAAACCAGGAACTTTCATCAAGGTGCAAAGAGTGCTCATGTTTGGGCTTCTTCACTGGCTTCTGTCTCTTTGGGTGAATCTTCTGGTAGATTATCATCCTCATCCTAGTTTTGGCGTTTTTCGGAGCTAAGCTAAAATGCAAAAAGGAGTCTATCGATCATACTGCGTATTACAAATCACAATAATGCTTTGAGATCTTGTAGTCCCCTCCCTCAATCTCTCTTCCTATCTCTGATTAAATTTGATTGATAGTCTTGATACCAAAATCTGTAAACCTTGTTTGAATTCTAGGTTTTTTTGGGAGGAAATCGACGAGCATGTATATTTGAGAACAGCTTCTTTTCCTTTTCCTTTTTTTTTTTTCTCTTTTTGTGTTCATATCGCTTTTTATTTGGATGAACATCTCTTGCTTAACGCATCTGTGGAATGTAAACTTACTGAACTTCTCTGTTTAAGAAGTGGTGGCAATGGCAGGTAATGTTATTTTCCCAATCAAAAAGCTTAGTCTCCTTTTTCACCTTACATGATAGAACTGTTAGCCTTTGGTCTTGTTGGAAAGAATCATCTCTCATTGTGTGCTGAATCTACAAAATAGATGATTTCTCTCTCCCCCTCCCTCACTCTCTCTCTCTCTCACTAGATCTTGAGATATACTCTAAGTCCTAATTGCACATTAGCGTTCATTAATTAGGACCCGTAATTAGACTACAATCTGCGACTGTATCAGCACCGTAAATTCAGAGCTTGAGTTACAATGTGATGGAGTTCTAATGTAATGGTTTCGTCCTAATACGATAGATGAAATATGCAGGTTTGGGATTGCTATCGCATCATCGTGAACTCAAACAAACTTTAAAATTAGCACATTAGCTCTTTCAAACAGAAATAATTTTTTCTTTCGAAAAAGTAAAACACTTGAAAGTAAAATATAAATAATGGTGTAGAGAAGCTTTTAAGGGTAGGGGAGGTAGCCAAGAGAGTTGATGGAGTAGGGGGGAGTAAAACCCCTTTTATATAGGCAATCGGATGGGCAACGAGTGAAAGAGGAAAAACACGTGCTTAGGTTAATCTGAAAATATTTCAGGAATCCCAGGATATTTGAAAAATGAGGATCGGGATTCTTGAGGTTTGGAAACTTTTCAAAGGGCTGAAAATGGAAGAAGGAAAATGATTTGGCCAGGGCTCATTTTTAGTGATGTGATAGAAAAATACCAGTTGAAAATGCATCAAGCTGAGCACGCTTTCAGTATATCTTTCTGCCACATCACTAAAAGTGTGAGCCTAGCGAGGCTTTTTCCCCCCCAATTTCAATCCCCATGAAAAGTTTCCAGAACCTAGGAATCCTAATCTTCATTTTCCAGATATCCCGGGATTTTTGGGTGTTATTTTCAAACATCTCGGTCAAGTGATTTTGTTTTTATTTTGAAAACACTTTTAAGAACACATTTTTTTTTAAAATCTCTCAAAAAAGTTTTCAGAACCCAAGAATCTCGATCATCATTTTTCAGATATCCTAGGATTCATGGGATATTATTTTTAGACATCTCGATCAAGTGATTTTGTTTTTATTTTGAAAACACTTCTAAGAACACACTCTTTTTTTTTTAAATCTCTCAGAATTGTAATGTCCAAACCGTTCTACCTATGTCAAGTTATGTTCGATATCTGGGGTAGTATTTACTATAAAGCGAGTGGTCATTTTGTTAGAAACGTTCCAACTTGAAATTACGAGGAGATTGTCGCTAGAAGGAGATTTGCGTATGGATAAGGTTATTTATGTGAAAGAATTGAATTTTGGAAATTGACCTAAGACACATAATTATATCAAATAAGTTTTTTTGTTGTTGTTAATGGATAATTAATACTTTAGTTTTCTGCATAATGTTTTGGTTTTAAACATGTGGAACAGGTAATTTGGTTGAAAATGAGTGGACAGGTTAATGCTATTGTTTATTACGACGGTGAAATTCGTGACACCGACATTGGGTCGTTTTTTCATTGGCTTACACAATGCAATTGGCTTTCAACTTGAACATTCAATTGTCAGAGTTCCGGGCAAGAATTAGTTGGAAAGTGGGCAATCCAAGTTGCAAAATATCGTCCTTAAAGTATAAATATTTAGCGTAAGAGGTCCCCGAGAAATATAAAATATTTAATGTCAAAGGTCCAATGGCGATCGAAGCGATGATCCAGACGCATAATGCTATTACTATACTTGATTTATACACTGAGTTTGTTGATGTCGACGAAGGTGGTCGGAGGTCAAAAACTATTCTAATTAATGTTGGAATAGAATAGGAAGCTGAAAGTTTAACCACACGGTGTGTAGTAGGTTTACGGCTTTGTTAGAAAGCTTCCATTATGAAATCTAGGAATCATCAATGGGAAGACATTCCTCTGTTTTAGCCCAAGATTTCAAATTTGGCACATAGCTTGTCAAACAGTTGGGATTTGTCGATAATCGAAACTTGGACACCTTGATACGACATTTTGTTAGTGCTTTTGATTTCAACTTCTAAAGGTTGATGTTCTACGCCGGAAACACTTATATAGGTACATCATCAAGTTACACCGATTGGCAACCTGCAAATGATTTTGGTTGTAATGGCAAGAATACAAAAAGGGATTATGTACTCCCTACAACCTACACCAGTAAAGGGACATCCAACCATGGGCACTGAATCCGACAACGATTCAATTTAGGAGTCTGGGTCGGATGGTTCAAAAATTGTATTATTTTTTAAACCAGAGTCAGTTCCAATTAAACCAAAATATGGTGGTCCCGACAGTGAAGGTCTGGACAATGCTGGCAAAACCAATACGTGTTTCAGGGCATATTCACCTCTGATGCACATGCATAATATGGACCTTTCAGCTAAAGGTGGGTTAGAGTTTCAAAAACTCCTTAACAAAAGATCGAGTCATGCGAGTTCTTTGTTAGATGTGGTTGATTTACAAGTGGGGATGGAGTTTTCCTTGAAAGATGCTTTTGCTGCTACAGTGAAACGATACAACATAAAGTACGGGGTAAACTTCTACATTGTTAAATCCTAATCCGAGAAATTCAAGGCCAAGTGCGGAATACATGACAATAGATGTCCATGGAAAATCGTGGCACATGTGAGAAAGAAAGAGTTCTGGAAATCAAGAAATACAACCCTCTGCATACTTGTATTGTCGTAGGTATGACAAGACTGTCCGATTTGAACATATAGTGACCTCATATATGATATTGAATTCGTAATTTTGAAATATTCGTGTTGCAGGTATAGCACAAGATCATTTGAAGTTGGATTCGAACATGATTTTGGACATTATATTTCCTATGGTGAAAATGAGTCCTAGGATTCCCGTGCTAGTTATAATTGCCAGTGTTCATAGTCAGTTCGATTACATGCCATCGTACCACAAAGCATGGATTGCAAAATAAAAGGCCATGGAGAAGATATTTAATGAGCGGGACCTTCATATAATGATTTGTGGAAATGGTGTTAGGTACTATATTAGTACGTACTAGGTTCCATAACCGATCTGCAAACAAAGCCTGTGTGCTTTCACGATCACATGGTCCATGGGAAAAGAGTTTTTCCTCATTTCTTCTGGAGTTTCAAGCAATGCAAAGAAACATTTCAGCACTGTAAGTAATTGGTAAAAATCGACGGGTCCTTCCTGTACAAGAGAAATGAGCATCAGTTGTTGTTAGTTGTTGCACAGAATGATAATTGAGAAATCATGACAATAGCCTTTACAATAACGTTTGGAGAAAAGGCAGATGATTGAGATTTCTTCCTGTCTAACTTGAGAAGGCATGTTGTGCCGCAACCCGATATGTTCATCATTTCCAATAGGGAACCCGTAATACTTACAGCAATTAAATGATATAAAAGCCGTTGGGATCGTGACCATCATTAGACGTGTAGACATCTAAACTGGAAAAATTGTAGCAAAATAAATAATAAATAAAACAACAATGCCCCTAAGTATATGAGTCAAATTGTAATATAGTATGTGTTACAACGAAACACTCCGAAAAGTATTTCAAGGATCATACTCAAAGGAAGCTGAATTAAACTGAAATTAATTAATTACACTATTAAATTTAAATAGTATCAATTTAAAATTATATTACGAAAAATCAAATAAACAACAATTAATCTAATTAACCTAAAATTTATTTAAACAAAAAATTAACAAATTTAACAATCGAAAATAACCCAATAAAATAGGCAAGAGTTGAACTCACTTCAGTGATCCTAATTAACTTAAAAACTCAGGTTTTATCGAGTTAGTTATTAGTTAACTAGTTATTATCTCTCAACCTCTAACTAGTTAATTAATCGACCAATACACGTTTACCTCTTGACCTCACTTTTTTGACCGAGATAAATTTTGAGATACTTGGTAAACTTATCTCTCAATCTCGTTTATCTTAAATTACTTCCTAGGGGCGTCACTCTCTAGCGTTTAATCACACATAATTTAAACTAACCCAAATTTCAACCCTCATTCATCTGTTAATTATTAACACATCTGTTTGTTAAACTCTTTTAGGAAATTAGCTACTCATGAATCAAAATACAAAAATTCCTAAACTTATATTTAATATGCAAAAATATAAAAGTAAGGAGTAGAGAAAGAAATTCATTTTCAATATCGATTGAAGCTCGGAAGTGAAATCTCCTTTAACAGTTGCGAAGATCTCCTTGATTGCAATTGGAATCAACAACAAAATAATGAAAAACTTATATATTAGAGCCTTGGATCAAAATCGAATCCAAGTTAAAATAGTAACAGAAGTATAAAAAGGACTAAATTAAAAATAAAATAAAATAAAACTAAAAACCTAAAAATATTAAAACGGCTCACTTAGCTAAACCTCCTAAAAGGAGACTTAACATGCTTATTTATAGAGTTTATGCTCAGATCTAATTAGGGTTACTAACAACCCAAAATTCTTATTAAGATACATTGTGAGGACTAAAAATATCCCTAATTAATTTTTCCTATTCATCACTTGATGTCGCAACACCACAGGACTAGTATCACGACACTCCCTTCAAAATCTGGGTATTTTGTCTTTGAAGTTTGATGTTGCGACACCACTTTTGTGACAGCCCTAATTTGGGATTTCGGGACCACAAAACCGAGTCATAAAAATAATTAACCGTTATAATCTATGCTTACTGTATGTGTACATACACGTGTGAAAGTTTCATGTTTTAATTTGGTCAATTGTATGTGAAATTATTAAATAGGACTTATGTGAGAAAATTCTGAAATGTGATAGGTTAATCTTAAGTAGCCTATTAATGCATGTGACAAAGAGGATGAACTTGCATGTCAAATATTCATTTTATTTAGGTAGTGGCCGGCAATGATGATATGTTATATTGAATATATGTATTATTTAATTACAATGGCTTTATAATTTTAATTTAGTAATGAATTAATAAAAAGAAAATGGGTGATGAAAACAAAGCTTCACCTTTGTTCTTCTTGGCCGAAATGTAAGAGAGGAAAGGGGAGAAAACTTCATTCGGTTACCATAGGCTTAAATCAAGGTAAGAATTTTTATAAGTTCTTAAAATTTTAGTTGTTTTTAAGTTAGTTATCAAGTTCTTATTTCAACCCATGTTAAAATTTTGAGTTTTGGGAGAATTTGAGCTTTCGGTCATGGTGGGAATAAATAAAATGAGTATATATGTTAATTACCTTGTATTTGAAGTTTGGAAGAATAGGTAGTGATTAATTAAAATGATGAAGGTTAAATCTTTAAATTTAGTTGAATTTGAACATTTGGCATTACCTATGATATTAGATATGAGTGTATGAAAGGTTGATTTTGAGTAGTTAGGTGTGTTAAAAAAATTAATTGATGATTTGGGTGGTATCTATGGTTGATTCGGTTATGGTCTTTGCATGAGTAAAATATACATATGGAAATGGTTGTATTTTTAGTTGATATTTGTGTTCAAAATGGTTCAATTTGTTTTAGCCACATGTGCATAAATTGTAATAATAGAATAGATAATATGTACTTGAGTATTCGGTTATGGTTTTAGGTTCGAGTTGACGGATATGTAAAAATTAGCTTTTGGTATGTATTGATTTAGTATAGGAGTTCGAAAATGGCTTAATTTTCATGTTTAAATTCGGTTATATCCGATCATGGTTGGAGTTATTTTGATATGCATATTACAAGGTATATATGATTTGTGTTTTGGTTGCATAACTATATTTGGTTAATAATATGAATGCAAAGAGTTGTGATTTAGTATATTGTAATAAATCTGAACGGGACAGCAGTTGTAAAGTGTTTTTGGAAAATCACCATAAATTGTGAGAGTGGAGTTAGAAGATGAATAAACTATTTAATTAAAGCTTAATGAGTCTAGTTTCAAATGAAATCAACGAAAACATATTTTGACTTTTGTACAATTAGAAATTTGATTCGTAATAAAGGGTGGTCAAATTAGTCAAACAGTGAAACAGGGGGAAACTTTAAGAAAAATCTGGTATTGATTGGCTAAACTAAAAATTCTGAAAATTTTATGGATAAAATATATATGAGTCTATTTTCAGGGAAATTTTACGGAAATTGATTTGGAGTTTTGTAGCTCCAGTTATAAATAATTTGATGACTGTTACTCAGGAAGACAGCTTATTGTGAATTTGTGATTATGTGGTAATCATTGATAAAAATTTGTTAATGAGTTGCTTAATGTTTTCTTATAAACTTACTATGATCTATGTGTGTGAAAGTCAAATATATTTATTATATTTCTGAAGAAATGCTTGAATAGTCGAATAATGACTAGTTTAAAATTTTTGAATTTAAGCTCAAGAGCAAAGAGGGTCGAAGTTGGATAGGGGAAAAGAGAAAGTAATTGAGTAGCCTTTCCGCAACCGTTCAAGTATATCCGAGGTAAGTTTTGAATAGTCACATTTAGTACGTAATTGATAACTGTACTGCGATCTATTGATTCTATTTGAATATAGTTGAGTGACAAATAATTTATGTTTAAGGCTTAAAGCCGAATAGACATTAGAAGTTAAGCTTGGAAAGTAAATGGACATATATTCTTATGTATGTTATTGAGCCAAAAGTTATATGAATGGTGCCCATCTTATACTATTATTCGAATGGAATAAATGAACTATGATTGTGAGATGTTATGTGAATTGAATTTTCTTGCGAATAAGTATGCATGACATTTAGTGATGTATATCCGAACTTAGGGTCCGCAGGCTATGTGCTGGAATTATATCCGGACTTAGGGTCCGCAGGCTATGTGCTGGAATTATATCCGGACTTAAGGTCCGCAGGCTACGTGCTGGAAATATGTCCGGGCTAAAGTCCCGCAGGCTTCGAGCTGGTATTATACCGGGTTTAAATTCCCGCAGGCTTGTGCTGGTAATTGGTTTCAAGTCCTAAGACCTAACAGGCTTAATGCCAGTAAGTTAAGTAAGATTACGATATTGAATGTTCGCAGTAAACCATCGTCGAGTAAGTACTATACATTTAAAATGTTCAGGTACGTATTACTTACTCATCGGTGAATTGATTTCGAAGTGAATCATTAGCATCAAAGAAGAATATATATATATATAAATATGATTGATGGTTATATTTGTGAATATGAGAATGATTTAATCGGTCATGGTATATTTGTATATGAATTATATGTTAAAATTTCTTTATGTACTCATGTACATTCAGTCAATGATTTTTGTGAATTATTAGTACTAAAGAATGATACTTAAGTGTGAATGAATGTTTCGATGTTCGATAAGTCTTTAATTGTTTGTGATGCTTAAAACTTACTAAGCTTTGAAAGCTTACTCTGTTCTTTATTTCTCTGTTTTATAGATTGTTGATTTTGGCCACTGATCGGGGATTGTCAGCAGTTCATCACACTATCGATCTTTTTGGTATAGTTATATTTTGGACTCGATATGGCATGTATAGGTTAGGCTAATGATAACTATGTTTTGAAATTGTAAATATTTTGGCCATACGAAAATGGCGTATAACTTAAATATCAGTATGTATTTCAGCTCGATTTCTGTTTATGTTTATTGACACTGTGAATGAGATAATTAAATGTTTAATTTGGTAATACCTCTTAGCCTTAATCCGGCGTTCGGATTCAGGTTAGGGGTGTTACAACTTCCTGGTGTTACGACGTTGCAATTGTTCTTTGCTTCTAAGCCCGAAAATAGTGTCCTACACGCTAGATAAAGCCGTAAGATTATTCATAGGCCCATAGTGGCTAATTAGGTTATAACATAACTCAAAATCACGTAAAAACGCTTATTTTGCATAAATTAAATATAAAGCAATAAAAATAAAAAAATGAATTAAAAACATATGTAAATTCTATAAAACAAGCTCGTTAAGTGTCGAAAAGACCTTAATTTGCCATAACGAATTGTGGTAGACCAAACTCCCTCACACTTAAGTCATTGCTTGTCCTCAAGCAACAAGATAAAAATAAAAATAAAAAACATGAACACACAAAAAAATAAAATCAAACAGTGCTTGAGCATGTCATATACAAAGACTAAATTAGAGGATTGTAAATAGAACAATGTGAATGAATACGAACTCTAACAAGATACATAATTCACTCTTGACCTTCAATATCACTCACATTAGTTCATAAAATTACAAAACAAACAAAATGAAGAGTGTTAAGTACAGTGATCCATCAAAATAGGTACACAAAATATACATTTATGCTCAAAGAATACAAGTAATTAGAAACATCAAAGTTTAGTCAATTTTCATCCATAAATCATATCACTTAGGTCACATAGGTCTTTCAGCTTGTAAAGTTCTGTGGCTTAAGTTGGTTCAGAATCAGGAGTATGCATACAAAATGGTTAAAGCACGAAATTAGTTGGCACATTATATTGACCCCAATACTTCCTCAATTAGACCTTTTCGTTCACTACCTTATATCCCTTTCTTTCACCTCCTTTTATCTCCAATTCCTAAGATATAGTAAAGTATTAGTAAATACAATCTTCCTAGCAAGAATAAGTAAATTTTTATTTTCTGTTTTTTTTCTTTTTTACTCATTCGCTTTTCTATTTTCTTGAGCGTACTATTTTGACCTTTTCAAACTTTTTCTTCTGATTGATTCTCAAAATTTTCTATAATGTGCAAGAAAGAGTAAATTTTTATTTTCTATTTTTTTTCTTTTTTACTCATTTTCTTTTCTATTTTCTTGAGAACGTCTCGCTCGACTATTTTGGCCTTTTCAAACTTTTTCTTCTGATTGATTCTCAAAATTTTCTATTTAAGCACAATTTTGTAAGAATTTTATACTCACCATACTATATTATCACTTAGGTTCACTCTTATTTTTCTTTTAATCTAGAAACCACCATGTCGTCTCTGCCTAACCCTCATTATCAATGGCCTTACGTCTAAGTTCGTGCAAAGACCAAGAAAATTGGATCAATAGATTTTTTTAAGGCTTAGGGTTTATTTTGTGACTCATCAAGAAATAGGGATTTAGGCTAAAAAATTAAGGTACTATGGATCTGAATTAAGGTTGACTTTTTGGCTCGAAAATTTCTACCAAACAACCCCTTAGGTCATCCCTAAATGTCTCAATTCATGGATTACAATTAACTAAATATTAACATACTAACACATGTTATTCTAACAAACATATATGTTTTTCATGTATTTATTAGTCACTTGGTGAACTTAACATGCTATCACCTATTGAAATTGTAATAAAATGAACTAAATAGTGTGATATCAAACAACCTAAAATCAATTGTTATCAAATTAAATCTACAATTTAAACACAAAATCTTACTTATATGCTTCTAACCAATCACTTGTATTGTTACAAGCTCGCACACAAATAAACATACAAAAAAAACAAAAAGTAACAAAAATAACTATGAAAAAACATAAAAAAATTTTGAAAATGTGCATCCTAAAGGTAGGAGAAGAGACTACCTGGTTTTATCGTTAAAGGTTCGTTGGTTGTGGTTAGGTTGTCCTCTTCGTGTCGATTTAGCTCTAAGATGTTGTTCCTCATATTGTACGGGGTTGATACATACAAATTAGCTAAAATAAAATTAAAGAGAAAATAAATAAATAAAGTCCAAACAAAAATAAAAACATCCAAAAAATAAAAAATTACAAGTCCCAAAAATTAAAAGTTCCAAAGTTTTTAATCGGAACTGGCATTCAACCGACGCTCCTCAATCATCGAGCCCTTACCTCAACCCATGTCTGGTGCAGTGGCTCTCGCACTTGTTGAACTAGTAGGGCTCATACGGCTCAGGGTATGCACCTTAACTCTTTCAACTAATAGATTATCTGATTGGACACCTCATCAAGATCCTCTTTAAAGCTGGCTCTTCTTTTTCTTCCTCGTCATCACCTTTTTCCTCCTCTCATTCCACACCAGCTTTTGGCATGGGTGGGTACCGGTTTGGTGGTGGCTTTAAAATGGAACCTCGAATTGTTGGGCATAGTCCATGCCCAATGGTGTCATCCATTACATCCATCTAAGGACCCACTTCATGTCAGTCATGTCACCAGTCCCTTGGCGTTTTTCCTTCATTTTGCGCTTGAGGGATTGAGTTTCCGTCCAATCTTAAATATGTTTATCGCTGAGCTCAACGTATTGGGTCTAGATGGAGTTCCCAATAATACTTTTAGTGGGCATAATGAACTGTTCAGTTGTGGACATCGAAACTTTAACCTTCTTACATAAGGCAGTTATTAGGTGCGGGAACAAGATCTAGACCTTCTTGCCACTAATGTACGTGAACATCGCTTTGTAGATCCACTTATTGATGCACACCTGTCTACACTGCAATATACGGTACAATAAAACAACTCAAAAAGTGTTAATGTTAGACACTTTAAGTGCCAAAGAAATTTGTGTGCAGATGAACTATATCCACATTTTGGTAACCAAAAACACTATTTCCTGATTGAACGTCAATGAGATATTAGTACTCGGTTGGCATTTCAAACACCTCTCCCATCGGTTAAGTACGTACAAATCTCATCTATATCTATGTTTCTAAAGTAACCAATATCTAGTGAGTCTAACGTATCAGAGACATAATATGGTGCATTATTAAAATTACATATTTCTTGAAGTGTGCACAAGACGTCCTTGCCTTGGATGGTCACGTGAGTGTACACATCATGCTGAGATTTATTCTTTTCCCATTCTTTTAGCAAGGTGCAAAACTTGTACACCATCAAGTCGATCGCCGATTCTTTTGGTGTAAGGCAAAAGTTGATCAATTGGTTAGTTAGGATTAAACCCTAAATATCACCGTCCAAATCGAAAAAGGGGTCGAACCCTTATTCTTGGATAAATATTTGACCTTGGAGTTCTGAGTTTTAAGAAGTATTTTTCAACTTCTTGACTCTGAAATAGAGTGGAATCAAATTCCCCCTATTCGATCGGTTGTGCCATTTTTTGAACTTTTCTCGAGGCCATTTATAATTCAACATAAAAAAAACCAATTTAAAAATTTATAACAAAAAAATTAAGGTGGAAGAGTTTTATCACCAAAATTGTTGAAGAAACTAGCTACCAACAATGAGGAGCGGCAGCAACAGCGACGATGGCACTTGTGTAAGGAGGTGGTGACTTTGCGAAATCAAAAGCGAAAGAGAGGGAGAGAGTGTTTGGGTGCTATTAGGGGATTAATGGGGGTGTTTAGAAAGTGATGAGAGGTGGAGATTAGGGTAAAATTTTGTTTCGTATATATACTAAACATCAGAGTCGGGTGAAAATTTGGGTATGAAACTGTAGACCCGACGTTGGTTTTGATACACTAAGGGTTGGTGTCACAACACCACACTTCGAATGCTCCAGGTTTTTGGGTTTTATATGTTGTGTTGCGATACGGAGTATGGTTTCATGACATAAACAAAAAATTTAAAGACTAATTTAGGTTCAAACTTCCTGTCACGACATTGAGGTGCTGTGTTACACCACGAGGTAAATTTGAAAAGTTTTTTTGGTTCAAAGTACAGTGTCACGACACCGAGATGTAGTGCTGTGATACCATCCTAAATTTTAAAATCCTGGGAACTTCAAATTTCAATGTCACAACACTAAGGTTCGATGTCATAACATCGACATAATTTCCCATTTTTTGAATAATTGGTTGTGACCATCCCTTAGATTGACCTCTAATTTCAATTAAGTCCCTAATAGGCTTTTTTCCAACTTCCTAAGGCTGAAATCTTACTCTTATTAAAACTTCTTTAACTAACTAAAATCCAAAATAAAACCTAGAATTCAAATGCACAAATATTTACAACAAATTATCATAGTTTTAAGTCAAAATTAAGTATGTCTTCCAGACTCATCCAGTAGCTCTAGCATTTCGTGCATCACCATCTTACTCATTTGGTGATCATCTTGATTCGTCCAACAATCAAATTTCCATCCAGGTTTTTCTACTTGTTGCACTCTCTCACTCTTTTGGTTTCTAAACACATCGAACTAAAAACATACTTTAAACCAAAGTCGTTAGGGGTGCTAAACAAAATTACATAACAATCTTCCCCTATTTTATTTTCATATTCTACATTTTGGGAGCCATGGCCACATTTAAATACTTTTATTTCTCCATTGATTTTCATGATTAATTCATTCTTTTTGAGATCAATGGTTGATCTAGACGTAGCCAAAAATGGCCAACCCAACAAAATGGGAACATCTTGGTCTTCCTTGAAGTCTAAGACAACAAAATTGACAGAGATTATAAAACTCCTAACTTTAACCAATACATTTTCAAGTACTCATTTGGGGTGTATTAGAAACCTATCAGCTAGTTGTAGAGTAATTATCGTATTTTTCAACTCCCTCAGTCCAAGTTTCAAATACATGGATAAGGGCATCAAATTTACGTTGGCCCTTACGTCACGAAGGGCCTTGCTAAAATGTTTGTTCTTTATCTCTACGGGAATTGTAAAACTTTTTAAATCTTTTAGCTTTGGGGTATTTTATGAGTAATTCTAGCACTACAAGAAGCATCGATTTTTATTTCCTTACCTTTCTTTACAATTTTATCCCAGGCATTATCTTTTCTAAGTACTTGGAAAGCTTCAGTATTTTATCTATTAGTTCAAGCAGTGACGAATTTAGGTTAAGAGATTTAAAAAGGTTTAGAAAACTTACAAATTCTTCCATATCCCTTCATTGTGTATCCTCCAACTTCGATGAAAACAGTATGTTCTTTTAGACTAGTTTCGTACGTGGAGTCTTTTCCGGCTCAACCACCAGTTCGAGTGTTCTCTCTGTTGGTACTTCAGCTTCTGGCTATTGAAGGTTTTGGTCTTCTGTCTCAACCTCATCTTCCTCCTTATTAGTGGGTTTTTCCAAGTTTACTAAAGTTCTACTCGAACGGAGTGCAATAGCATTTGCATGCTCCTTTCCATCCTTTCGGGGATTATTTTTAGTATTACTCAGAATACTAACTACCCCTAGACATACTAAAATCCAAGGTGTGAATACTATAATAAAATATTGAACAAAAAGGAAATATCCACAAGTATACGGGTCAAGTTGTAATATAGTTTTATAGCAAAGTAAGTAAGTACTCTGAGGATCATACCCAAGGGAGGCAAGCGCTAGATCAATTTTAACCTAAACACTAAAAGATCTAATTGATACTTTAAATAAATTATAGTATGAGAGCATAAAAGAAAGGTTTTTAAAGTGTTTATAATATGAAAATAAAATAATATAAAATAAATAACATTTAGAAGATAGAAGAGTGGAGTAAATAAAAATCTCGATTATGGGCGATTAGCTTGCTTCGGTAATCCGAGTCAACTGTTGTTTCGGGTTCCTCGTCAATCAACTAGCCACTACCTTAGCAGGATCTCCCTATCTTTTACTAACATAACAAGTCAACAAGAACTACTTTTCTTTCGACATCACATCCCAGACTAGTTTAGGGTGAAGGTGTTTACGAATGGGCAATACCAATTTTGGGTTAATTCCCATCTTGATGAATTTTTAGGGTTGTCAGGCTTAGGGTTTGTTTCACATTCTTTCTATCCCAAATAGTTGATCCATTGAGTAACCCTATAAAATAATTAATAGATTATACCTCTACTCGCTAATCCCTCATAGAGGGATTAGTTCCTCATAGCTTTCATAGACAAAATAAAATCGAAATAAAGAGAAAGCATGCTAATTAAATCAACAAGATAAAGTAAATGAAAAAGTTTTATTGTATTGAAATTAAGCGCGAATCCATAGAGTTTGAATGCTTCCACAATTCAAATCTCTTGAAATCAACAAGAATAAATAAAAGAAATCTAAAACCCAATAATGAAAGGAAACTAAACTAAATTTTATAAAGAGAATCTAGGCTAAAGGAATTATGGACATAACATGTGCCAAAAGAGCTTATTTATAGCTTTTAGGTGCTAATCATCTTTAGCCCTAGGTTAGCTGACGTTCTCAAGATTTAAGTTCGATTATGCGGAGCAAAATGTCCCTACTTCATGTTAATTTTTTGTTCTAGAGTCAATGTTGCGACACAATAGAACTTGTGCCGTGACAGAGGTGGTAGTATACTCCTCCTTGAGACGTCTTCAAGGGTATGTTGCAACATTTTTAGTTTTTCTTGAGACATCAAAGACTCTATTTCCACAATTTATTGAAAGTAAGTAAATCTAAAGGAACTTAACTAAAATATAACAAAATTTCTTGTATTCAGGCTCATTAAGTGTGAAAACTAATTTAATCTGCTACACCGAATTACAGCAGATCAAATACTCGTGCCCATTTGTCTCCGCATTTCATTCAATGCGCTTACTATATTGTGCATCTCCTCCTTTAATTTGGCAACGTCCTTGTGAGTTTGCGTGCATTCGGTCTTTATGTTTGAATGTTAGATCTCATAAGATGCATCTCATTCTCGATTTGGTCCAAGAGTTGACCACAGCCAACATGAACGTAACCTATGGATCTCTCTTGAGATCTTTGCACATATGGTGGTTGATATGGAAGGTTTGGTCGATTCGGAGCTAGCAAAATCCTTGATTGCCTCTCCACTTTAGATTTGGATGGTTTTTCCAGCTGGGGTTGTATGTGTTCGAATAGGGATTACCACTATTATTTTTTAAATTGTTTACTTCCTCTAGTTGAGCCTCCAGGTATGACGTGTAGCTTCGAGCGACATCATTCATTGATGGCTTGATAGTAGTCTCTAGACAATGTAATTTTTCTAGAATTTATTGATACTTACCGTCTTCCCTGACCATATTAGCTATTGACGTCTTCCACCTATAAGAAAAACGTTCATTTGGCCACATATAAGTTCATCGCCATGTCCTCGATCAATTGATAGGTTCATTGATAGGTGTTATTCATAAAGGCACCGACCGATGCATCATCTAAGTCTACTATTAGGCTCCAATCCAATCCATTATAAAAAAATTTCAATGGTAACCAGTCTTGCATACCGTGGTGTAGGCAATTCCTAAGCAGTGATTGGAAGCGTTCCCAAGGTTCGTATAAATTCTCACCTTTAAATTGCTTAAAAGTAACAATATCATGCCTTAATTGGATGGTTCGATTAATGGAAAAAATTTGTGTAAAAATTTATCTGCTAAGTAGTCTCATGTTGTGATGGAACTCGGCTCTTGGGAATCGAGCCATTCATAGGCGTTGTCACAAATTGATGATGAAAAAACTAGAGACAGATCGTATCATCGGTCACTCTATTGTATTTAAATGTGTCACACAACTATAGAAATCTCTTTAAGTGTTGGTTCGAGTCTTCCATCATATTTACCCAAAATTGCAAGTTGTTTTGTATCATTTAGATAGTGGTCGTCTTAATTTTGAAATTGTTTGCATCAATCACAGGCTTCTTGATGTTCCCTCGAATAGCATCTAACATGAGAAGCGTGTACTCATGTCATGGGTTGCACATGGGGGCCCACAACCATGGCATAATTGTGTGATCCATCATGTTCAAGGGCAGTCATTTGGCCCAACTAGACTGATCCGTTGCTTGGAAAAATTGAAGGCCTAACTACAAAGCATGAAAAATATGAAATGTAATCTTCGAAGATATGAAATCTTAGAGATAACTTGTAATCTTAGAAGATATAATTTTGTAATCTTAGAGATTTGATTTGTAGATAGCTTTTAATCCTAACCATTAATGTACTTAAATTTGTGTCATTGATTTTGGAGATACTCAACTATAAATAGATGTTTCTCCTCCTCATTGTAATTTATTCATTGAATAATAGAATTCTTGAGAACATTCATTCAAACATTCTCTTTTTTGTTCTTGCTTTTTTTGTTGCTTTGTTCAGCTTTTGAGATCTTTCAACTTTTTTTGTTTCTTCCTCCTTGCCTTTCGTTGATGCCCTGGAGGAATTCTATTTAAATCTTCAATTGTTGGGAGTTAGGCTGACTTAGGCATTTTTGTAGTGAAGAAATTACCTAAGGCCATACGGATTGTAAGATTAAAGTTCTAGGCTCGTGACAGTTGGTATTCAAGCTAAGGTTTTGAAGGCATCGTTGAAAGATGTCAAAAGAAGTTATTGATCAAAGTGAGCCAATGGAGACCTGTGGAAGGGCCAGAAAAGCTATTCGATCAAGAGACATACTATCAGATTTAGAAGGATAGGTAATCACTCTCAAAGATTCCATGGGGGATGTCAAGAAGAGGCTGGAGAAAGTCAATGGGGGACTCACCAAAGGGTTGCAATCAGTAAAGGAGTAGATCAAGGAACATGTGTGCGAGTCTCTTAGTTCCATTTAGAACAAGCTGACAGGAAGGGATGACGTCCTCAAGGTTACGACGACGATCTTGAAAGAGAAGATTGTGAAGCTTAAGGGTGAACTCACAATCTACAAGACTACTTTAGGCAATAGAGGGTTTACTGTGACACCCAAGCCCAATGTGGATGTTCCTAAGCCCAAAGAATTCAAAGGGACAAGGTACACAAGAGATGTGGGCAATTTCCTATAGGTAATGGAGCAATACTTCCGTGCCAAAGGCATTATGGATGATGCCACTTAGGTAAATACCGCTACTCTATATTTTACTGTTGTTGCTTTGTTTTGATGGCATCATAGGTTCAAAGATGTGAGACATGATGGGACCAAAATTGGGACTTGGGAGTAGTTTTAAAAGGAGTTCAAAACACAATTTTACCTAGAATATGTTGAGGTCAAGGCTCAGGCAAAGTTGCACCAACTTACGCAACAAGGCACAATTAGGGAGTATGAGCAGGAATTCGGTGAACTCGTACTTCAGATCTAGGATATGGGCGATAAAGAGGAATAATTTTCCTTTATGGATGGATTAAAGTCATGGGCAAAGCAAGATTTGTAACACTGAGGAGTTCACAAGCTTACTAAAGTCATGACTATAGCAGAATCTTTTGGCGAGCTTAGTCCGAAGAAAGACAAGCCTAAGTCTTCCAAGCCCAAATTCAAACCAAGGGAAAATGGTGGTGAAGACAAAGACAAGCTCACTAAGAATAGTGATGGTAAGTTCAAAAGCCATGGGAAAAGAAAAAAACAGGGCCTTTAACTTATTTCCATTGAGGTGGTCTACTTCTGGTAATATACTGTCCGAATGAGGTTGTACTTTCTGCCATGGAAGGTGATGCTAAGGAAATCAAGAATATTAGCTTGATATTGGGTGGTGTCAAAGACAAACCAAGCCATGGGCTGATATTTGTAGACATCATTGTGGCTGGTAGAAAATCGAATGCACTTGTTGACACATTTGCGTCAGATTTGTTCATGTCTAAAAGGACTACTCATGACGTTTGGCTCAAAGTTGAAAAGGAATCAGGTTAGATCAAGATGGTCAATTCGAATAACATTGAGATAGAGGGCTGAGTGGAACTCCAACTTGGTGATTGGATTAGTAAAGACATTATTAAGGCAATACCACTTGATAATTTTGACTTTGTGATTGGATTAAGTTTTCTTGACTGGATTAATACGTGTATTTTTCCTTCTAGAAATTACATCTTGATCTCAAATCTAAACCATCAATGTATGGTACAAATGAAAAGGAAATAAGGTATGGAAGGAAAGACTTCATCGCCTACGTAGAGATGAAGTCTTCCATTTAGCCACCTTGAAAGTCGAGGAAGTCCTTAAGCTAATTGGTGAGATTTCAAAAGATGTGGGACAATTGTTGTGTATTTTTTAGATGTGATGCCTACCAAGTTGCCTAAGAAACTACCATCAAAGAGGGAGGTGGATCACAAGATTGAGTTAGTGCCTAACATGAAGTTGCCGACTAGAACTCCATATTATATGTCTCTATAAGAATTAAAAGAGTTGCAAAAAGTAGTTGAATAGGCTTTTAGATGCTGGATTCATCAGGCTATCTAAATCTCAATTCAATTGCTGATGTTGTTTCAAAAGAAGCACGATAGGTCGTTGAGGATGTACATCTATTATTTAGCCTTGAATAAAATCACTATGAAGAACAGGTACCCAATTCCCCTTATTGTAGTTTCTTTTTATCAGCTTGGTAGTTTGAGGTGGTTTTCCAAGTTAGATTTGAGATTGAGGTACCATAAAGTTCTAACAGCTGAAGGGGATGAGCCAAAGACAACTTGTATGACACGTTATGGTTCATATGATTCCTTGTGATGCCCTTTGGGCTAACGAATGTTCTAGCCACATTCTACACCCTTATGAATAAGGTACTTCAACCCTTCCTCAATCGTTTTGTGGTTGTTTATCTTAATGATGTTGTGGTGTACAGTAAGTCGCTTAAAGAACATATGGGACATTTGATGGAGGTAATCCAAACCTTGCGGGAAAATGAGCTATATGTCAAAGAGGAGAAGTGTTCATTTGCCCAATGTAAGGTACCGTTTTTAGGCCATGTTGTGGGAGGTAGCAAGATTTGAATGAATAAAAGAAAATTTGGGTCATTTTTTATTGGGAACCACCAACCAAGGTGACGAAATTGAGATCTTTCCTTGGGTTGGCAAACTACTACTGACGCTTCATCGAAGGCTACTCTAAAATCATCGCACCCTTAAGGGTAAGGTGTGGGATTGGGATCCTCAATGTGAGAATACCTTTAACCAAATGAAGAAAGTTATAATGAGGGAGCTTGACTTGTTTTTTCAAATTATTTGAAGTTGTATGAAGTATGCACAAATGTATCAGACTATCCGATTGGGGGAGTACTGATGCAAGATGGGCATCTAATTACTTTTCAGAGTCTAAAGCTTAATGAGATGAAGTGGAGATATATGTTCTAAGAAAAAGAGATGGCCACTATGGTGCATTGTTTGCACATTTGGAGGCACTATTTGTTGGGTTTCAGGTTCTTTGTATTCACTGAAAATGTTGCAAATAGTTATTTTCTAACCTAGAAAAAGTTGTCTCCCAAGCAGTCTTGTTGGCAGATTTTCCTAGCAGAGTTTGATTTTAGCATGGAATACAAGCCGACGAGTGCCAACACTGTGGCTGATGTGTTTAGCCAAAAGATAGAGTTTATGGCAATCAATAAGCTCGATAGCTCTCTATTGGAGTGTATTCGAGAGGGATTTCCTTATGATCCCCCATAAAAATTTGATCGAGCTTGCTAATGATGGGAGAACGAGGTAATTTTGGCTTGAGAGAGAATTCTAATTAACTCGGGGGCATCGTCTTTATTTGCCTCAATATGGGAGTTTGTGCAAGAAAGTCAAAAAGGAGTGTTATAACTCGAGATGGGCTAGCCATCTAGGTAAGCACCGCATTATGGATCTTTTGAAGGACCACTACTATTGGCCTCACATGGGTGATGATGGTAAAACCTATATGAAAACTTTTCTAGTGTGCCAACAAGACAAGGTAGAATTCAAGACTCTAACCAAATTGTTACAACATTTGCCCATTCTTGAACACCCATGGGAAAGTGTATTCATGAATTCTATTGTTGGTTTGCCTAAGTCTAATGGGATTGCGAGTATTTTTATTGTAGTTGATAGGTTTTCCAAGTATGAAATGTTCATTCTAGCAACCAATGAATGCCCTACTGAGGAGGCAACTTGCTTGTTCCTTAAACATGTGGTGAAATATTGATGGGTGCCAAAGTCTATCATCAGTGATCAAAACGAGAGATTTACAGGCAGATTTTGACAAAGTTAATCAAGTTGATAGGCTCAAACTTGAACTTTCCCACTAGTATGCATCTAAAAATCAATTGGAAAACTAAAAGGGTAAATGCATTGTTGGATACGTATCTTCGGTACTATGCGAATGCCACACAGAGGGACTGGCCAAAGTTGTTGGATATAACCCAATTTTCAAAAAACTTGCAGCGAACTGGGGCTAAAAACCAGTTTGTTTGAGATAGTGACAGGGCAGCAACCATTCACACACAATGCTATTGCAACTTGTTATACAGGACCAAATCTAGCAACTTTTCATTTTTCGAAGGATTAGCAAGAGCAAAATGACTTAGCTAGAGTTTGTCTACATAAGGAAAGTAACTGCAAAAAGAAGTGGGCCAATCAGAATCGTAGGGATGTGGAATTTAATGTTGGTGATTCAATCCTTATGAAGTTACATTTGATTTTGTGCCATAATGGCTTGCACAAAGGGCTTGTGCAATGGTATGAGGGCTCATTCCAAGTTGTGAAGAGAGTAGGCAAGGTGGCCTACAAATTTGAGTTGCCACAAACTTGAATTGCCGAAAGAGCACAACTGGAGATGAAGACCTCCTACGATCGTAAGGTTGAAAGCATCGAGGCAGACCGTGTGATTAAATGAAAGTAGTCTAGGCTGTAGCATGAAAACATAGTTCAGTGAAAGGGATTTCCTAACATTGAAGCAAGTTGGGAACCTGCTAAAGCCTTATGAAGGTTCCAAGATAAGATATACCAGTTCAATACGGAATACAAGACGAGGGCGTCACTAGAATAGGTGGGGTAGAATGTCATGAGTTATGCATTGCAGCCCGCAACCATGGCACAATTTTGTGATCCATCATGTTCAAGGGAGGTCATTAGCCCCAATCGGGTTGACTCATTGCTTTAAGAGATTGAAGGTTGATTGCAGTCGTATACCAACTAAAAATTCAACAAAGGCAAGTGCACCTATCAATTAAATAGTATAGCTACGATGAGCAAAGATATTGTTCCCACGAGGACTAAAAATACTAGCAATTACAATTACTGTCTTTCTATTATTTAACCGAAAAATTGGATAGATTGATTAAAACTAAAATTAACTAAATGAATTAAATAAAGAACACGACAAAGAATGAATAAAAAAAAACGATTAACAACTGAGAAGCGAAATAATACCCAATAAAGAATCCATCTAGATTTCATCTATCAATATCAATCTGAATGTAACAACCCGATTTAGACCCTAATCGGAACGGTGGTTTCAGGACCACGAATCTGAGTCAAAAAATATTTAAAAATTATTTTCTATGTTTACTTTGTGTGAATTTATATCTGTGAAATTTTCGTGATTTAATTTTGTCATTTAGGTGTCCGATTAAATAAAAGGACTTAATCGCGTAAATTAAAAAGTGGGTAGTTTATTTTGTAAAGAGCTTATTTGTTAATGGCTTTCTAAGTGGGGGTATTTATGGTGAATTATCCCATTATATATTTAATGTTGGACGGTAGTGGATGATTTTATAATATATTAACTAAGGTTAAAAAAAAAGGTAAAATAATAATAAGTTAATGTATGTTATTATATTATAAAATAAAATAAAAAGCCATATCCATGTTTTTCATTCTTTCTTGCACCGAATTTAAACAAAAAGAAAAAGAAAGAATAGAAGACTAGGTTCGGCCATCTTCTAAGCAAAAATCAAGGTTCGTTCTTTGTCATTTTTTTGATAATTTTTACGTTTTTGAGATCGTTGCTTCGAGTACTACAAAACCCATGCTTAAATTTTTTATTTTGATGAATATTTTGAGTTGTGCCATTGTTGATAGCTTGTGATTTTTGTGGTTTGATGATGAAAAATGAAAGATATGTTTTAGCTTAACATATTTTGTATTAGAATTTCTGATAATTTTGAGTAATTAGGACTTAATTGCAAAAATAATAATTTGAGGGACTAAAATGTGAAATTAATGAAATATATGGACTCGTATGGTAATGCGTAAGATTCATCTAAACATGGGTAATTGGAAATTTTGTGTATTTTGTGTTTTGTGCAACAGGGACTAAATTGTAAAAAATATAAATGTTAGGGGAAAAATGGTAATTTGCCTATTTATGTGTTTTTGGACTAAATTAAATAAAAATATGTTTGAATGATCTTAATTTGAATATTTTTAGATCAAGAACTAAAGAAATCGGATTTGGATTGGGGAAAAACGAAAGTTGTCGACTAGCCGCCCGATTCCGTTTTGTACCGTCTGAGGTAAGTTTATAAGGAAATAGACGTGTTTATTTGGAAATTTAATGTTATATTTATATGCTGTTATGAAATATTAGAATTTAAATATGTTATGACCGAACATGATTAAATTTGGCTACTACACTTTCGAGTTCGATTCGACCGAGTTACGTCGTCCGAAAGCCTTGTATGAACCTTAGGAATAGTTAGGATACATATTTCATGACATAGGATTCCGATATATGTGTGCGAGTAAGACCATGGCATTGATATGTGGTTCCGATATGTGTTTACGAGTAAGACCCTGTCTGGGACAGTGGCATCGATTTGTGGCTACATGTAAGACCACGTCTGGGACGTTGGCATTGTACGATTTATGTGATTATTCAAGTGTCCTATCTAATTCCGACTGGTTCATCAGACAAAGATAAATCGTGATCGAACGTGTAAAATGGGCTAAAAGGCAAGGTATGATTTAGCTTGTTAGCTATCAATAATAAGGTATGTATGTGACTTGATAGTTGATAAATTATATGTGATGTAAGGTTAAATATATACATGAATTAAATAAGTGTATTCGGCTTTGTACAAATGGTAAGTATATTATGGAATTAATTTTTGGTTATACACATATAAGTGATCATAAATAATTGGTCTTATAAGTGTTATACGTACATAATATTGAATTAAGGTTTTTGGACTTATATAATTGTGCAGTGGTTGATTAATTATGACATTTTGACTTTTGAAATTGAGCAGTGGTTTTATTACTTAACTTGTGAATATCCGGCTAAGGTAATAAATATATGTGGTTGGTATATTATTATTGAAGATATAAGTTGAAAGTAAGCTTGTTAATGATATTGAAATTTGGTTAAATTAAATTAATTATATTATCGGCTAGTTTAATTATTTATGACTTATTAAGCTTTAGTAGCTTACTGTGTGTATGTTTGTCTTTATTTTATAGATTTGGAGTCAAGCTACAAGCTCAGGGGCCGTTAGCCAAGTTCATCACACTATCAGCTATTTTGGTACCTTTATAAGTCAAACTTGAATTATGGCATGTATAAGTTGGTTTATGTTTTTGAAAGGTTGGATTTATTTTGGTTGTGTATACAAGCCATGCGAAAATGGCTAAATTAATATATTAATGTTCGGTTATGATAGGTAAAACTTATATTAATCTCGATTACTTAGTTGTGTGCCTTAAATGCATAATATATGTGATGAGCACCATATGTTTTGATAAATGGCTTGCGTATTATTTTAAACTAGGTTGTGTAAATTCTTAGTCAAATGCTTAATGATCTTGTCTATTAGTAATTGATGTTGGAAATTTGGATGTGTAAGTAACTATTTAAACAGCAGGATTCGGCCATGGAAGTGCATTAGCTCAATGTGCGTCTAGTATGTTTATTAATGTGTGATGGTGAACATTAAATACGACATTGTTTCAATGATGGGTGGTTATGTTCTAGCTTGGTTAGTTTGATTAATAGGCGGCATATCTAATTCATGATTAACCTAGTTGATTAATTGTTATACAAAATTGATGTTTAAATGTTTGGTACAGCCTTGGCTTTTGGGTAAATGCGCATCTTGCATGCATTTATGATGAATAAGTTAAATATAAATTTTTTGTTTTATATTAAGTCTACATCAAGGGAGTAATCATAATATACATATGACTTGCTTTAATAGTATACACATTCGGTCATATATTCCATTATTAAAGACATTGAATTATTACAAATTTAGAAGTTTATTTATGAATTAGGTTGAGACATGCGTACATGATAATTAGTCTTGTTATGTTATTTTTGGTTTTCGCATATTGTGTATGTATGTAAAGTTTTTTTTTTTTATGATTATGAGTGCTTATTACCTGTATACATACGATTATAGAAACTTGGTAAATAAATGTAAGTAGTGAATGGGTATAATGCAATATATAGATTATATTTAATATTGTTGTTTTATGTGGGTAATATGATTATTCACATATACATGAGGTGAAATGTTCTAATTTAAAAGTAGTATTAATTAACCTTTGAGATTTATGTTTGTGATTAATTATGCATATATATGCATGTGTTCATTTGAGATTGTGTTTTAATTTAGTAATGCCTTACGACCCTGTTCCGGCGACGGATACGGGTTAGGGTGTTACACTGAATTAAACAATTTCTTCGCTTAGTATCTTGATCCGTAGAAATCCATAAATTATGCTAATATCTCTTTCGAGAGTAAGAGCAGCTGAATCTAGGTTGTTTAATTGAAATTTCTTTATAATTAAAACTCCTATTATCGCGTTAACTCGATCTACGGATCCCCCTATTAGATTTGACTCTAATTCAGTAGATTTACGTTGTCCTATTTCTAAGATTGTATTCAACTCCTCTCAATTATGCTAGATCTACTCTTAAACAGATATTTTTCCTACACTGATTTAAGCACATCAAACATGGATTAATGGTCTAGAATATTAAACGAAGAATTAAGCACACATAATTGAGAATAAGATCCAAGTATTTATTGCGTAAAAATAGAAGTCAAATAATAGAATCCATCCTAGGGTTTATTTCCCTAGGTTTTTAGAAAAATTAGTTCATGATAGCAAATAAAAATATCTCAAAGAAAATATAACCACAATAAATAAAGAAACTCATAAAATTCAAAGAAATCAAAAGGAAATCTTCAACCTAGATGGAGAGTCGACTTCAATGGTGTTTTTCAAGTTGTTTTCTTGAGTATTCAATGACAACTCACTCCCCTCTTCTTACCTTTGTCTTATCTAGGTCTTAAAATGCCTGAAAAATCTAAAAACATATTTTCCCGCAGGTTTGGAGTGCGATTTGTGATTTCCACACAGTCTAGCACATGGTCGTGTGGCATGTTGTGTGGCTCACACGGCCATGTGTCTAGCCCGTGTGGCTCCTAAAACTTGCTTCGATTTTTTAATTTTCGCTCGTTTTTTGCTCTTTTTGCTCCCAAATACTCTTTCAAGTATAGAAACATGAATCTAAAGGATTAGGAGCATAAAATTCACCAATTTAAATTGAATAATCATACAAAAACGCATTAAGAATTAGGCTAAAACATGTTACTTTTGACATTTATCAAATGTCCCTATACTTAAGGGTTTGCTTGTCCTCAAGCAAAATCCACAACCTACATTCAAGTTAACTTTTCTTAATTCATTGTTTTCACCAATCATGTTTTAGGAAAACCCATAGATAATCATGCATCTGAAATTTAAACTAAAACAACACTAAAAAGCATAAGAATCCGAGCAGAGATTCTTAATGCATAAAAAACATTAGGCATCTCCTCTATCTCAATAATTATCTGAAATTCAAACTCAACAAAAATTGACATCCTCACTAAAGATCACTCAAAGCACTCAAAGTTTTTAAGGTTCAAGTAATATGCACTCAACAATTAAATGAGAAATGTTATTACCATATGCTTACTTGAATATCAACTCTCCACCACTATGAAATGAGATGACACACCAATCAAGAGGTTTTTACACGGTTGTAATGGGGCTTAGGTTAATGGTATGGAAGAAGTTAGAAAAGTTGGTTATAATTGAGATCGAGATGATAAATTATTAAACTAGAAAAAAAATCAGTTGCTAAATTAAAAGAAATTACATCAACAAGAATAATCACAAATGGACCTGATCTTTTCAACAGAATTTGAAACTAATCATTCAAGCTCATTTTTTTAATATATTTTTATCTTTTTTATGTTTTTGATTTTTTCCCTTTTTTTTCTTTTTTTCTTTTCTTGTTTTGAGTTTTTATTGATTTTTTTAAAACAAAATAAAATCCAACAATTCAAATAACGAAACATAGTTAGGCAACTAACTAAATCAAATCTCGATAAAAAAATGGAGTAAATAAAAAAGATAATTTTACAATATAGATATGAGTTAAGGGTTAACATTAACGGGTTAGAAAAAAATGTGTTAGGATCAACAGGGTTTACTAGGGGTTAGTACAACTGACAAGCTGATTAAAGGTTAGATGGGTTAAATCCTAAGTGCCTCTATCATCTTAGTATATCAAAACAATAATATAGATCTCGACATGCATAATTGAAGAAAGTTTTAAAACTCCAAATGAAGTTGACATACTCACAACCAAAAATAAAATGAGCAAGAAATAAAATATATGCTCTATAGGCTTTTAGCTCACAAAAAATTATGGCTTTGATGTTAAACTTGCAAATTTAAAATATCAAGATAATACTTCAATTCAGGGAGACAACCTAAAATATTTATTTCTAAAAAAAAAGTTATCATGCTTAACTCTCGCATTTCTTGAAGTATAGATCACACAATGCACAAAAATTTACAAATTATTCAAAGCCGAATCAATAAAAACTCCAAATTAAAATAAATTACTTCAATGTTAGGTTCGAGAAAATTACTTAAACACAAACAATAATTCGGTGGCTATATCGCATAAACATATAAAATCCTCTCCACACTTAAAGTGTACATTGCCCTCAATATACAAACAATTAAAATCATAGAATAAGTACAATATCATAAGGAGAAAAAGAATTGAAACTACCCTGAATTTGGATGAGTTTGTTGGAATATTGAAAACTGGAATCGTGGGCAATTTTAAATGAAATGCATATTGAAAATCGAAATCGTGGGAGTCTGAGGTAGTTCGATGTGGGTAATGTGTTGGATTTCGTGGGATAAGGGTGTTAGTTGTTAGTGGTTAGTGGGGATGTTAGTGGGGATGTTGAGATAATATTTGATATTTTTTATTTTATTTTTTTCTCAAAACTTCCCTTTCTGTTTTACATTCTGACGTTATCTTTCTTCTTCTTCTTTCTCTTCTTTTTTTCTTTCTGCAACCTTTTTTGTGTTATTTTTTCATTATTTCACTCAATGAATTGGTCATTTTAATCGTGGGGGATTGGCGTTCCACTGTTCTTCGCTCGTCATGGTACGTCTGTAAGTTGTTTTCGGTTGGATTCCTTTGTTAGTATGTCGCGTGGGTGTTCTTATTAATGGGTTTAATTTTTGTAAAAGGTTACGTTGGAGAAGGTGGTGTAGTAGCAAATTTCGCTCCAACGACCTGATTCATGCGTGTGGTCGTGTTTGTTGGGAGTAACTATGTGCGCATTGTCCAATTTAGTTTGATGAATTCGTAAATTGGTTGCTATGCTAGTTGTTGGAATGCTATTTTTAGGTTCTGGTGGGCTCGAGATAGCAATAGCATCAAAACCATACTAGGTGTGTACCCTAAACATGAGGAAACGAGGTTTGGCGAAAGCTAAAAATTGGGACTGTCGACATCACATGGGTGTGTGGTCGGTCGTGTGTGACACACGGCCGTGTGACTGTCGAGGGTGTGTCCGTGTGCGAGACATGGTCATGTGATGGTGAATGTGTGGCTGG
Organism: Gossypium hirsutum; assembly: GCF_007990345.1. NCBI lineage: Eukaryota > Viridiplantae > Streptophyta > Magnoliopsida > Malvales > Malvaceae > Gossypium > Gossypium hirsutum. The sequence continues at coordinate 97,773,432 of NC_053434.1, forward strand.
TTGAGTGAGTGGGCCCATACAAGCATGCCACATGGGCGTGTGGGATTTGGGCCAAGTCGTGTGGGCCAGACGGGGAAGGTCAAGTTGGGCGTGTGGGCCATACGGGGAAGGCCAAAATTTTGAAACTTTCCCTTAGGTCGCACGGGTCATTCCAATCGACTGTAGGCCTACCATAGGATTGGTAAGGGCTAACCAAACCCTATTTCATGTGATCTGATACTCTAATAGTCTGATTTGAGCAAGAAATTGATATGTATGTCTGACTGTACTGTTAAGTATGTATTTATCTATTACGAGCATGTTAAGCATGTTTATTCTGCTATTTTTGCACTTTTATTCTGTATCTATGTTTGAGATGGGATTTGTATATGCAGAGGAAGTGGTCTGTACGGTGACCTTTTGCCTATATTCTGGTAGCTTGACTGCATATTATCTGTTATGTGTCGCATCGACACTATATGGTGTGTAGAGATGGGTAGGTGTTTTTAACCCTACATGGTCTGATAGGATGGATGGAGATGGTGCATAGAGAATAGGGGTAAGATTCTGTATGTCTGACCTGTTATCTGATTCTGATATCTATTTCTGTTATGGACTTAGGTACGAATCTGTAGCTGACTGTATATGAAATTCTTTGTATGTTGCATGACTATCTCTGTTGGGTTACACACTGAGTTTACGAAAACTCACATCGGTTTGTCTATTCTCTTCAGGTAATCCACAGACATAAGTGGGTCAGTGTGGCGGAGGCTCAATTGTGACCACTTGACGAAAATTGTTTTCATTATTATTTAACGATTTTACTAAAATTTCTAATTTTCATGAAAGTTTTGTAATTTTTGGACTCTCCGGACTTTTTGGACTCTCCGGACTTTTTGGACTGTTTTGTTTGAATTTTTGAGTTTGATTGTGTTATGATTTCTCAACTGTGATGATTCAACAAAATATCGTTTTCACGAACAAATGTTTTTTTTTTTTGAAAACAAGAGCGTGGTTTTGTTTTAAATGATTTTCAAACTTCAGCCACAAATTTTACAAATACTTTAAAGATATGTTATAATCATTTTAAATAAGTATATAAAAACAAGTTTTTCTGAAAAAGTGGACTCATTTTGGTAACAAACAATACAAGATGATTTAGCATAAAAGACGTGTCTTAAAACCCATCGTCATAACACTCCTGGATTCGGCCATAACGTATAGGCCGGGTTTGGAGTGCTACAAAACTAAAAAAAATCACTTGAAGGAAAAAAAGAACTAGCTTTAAAAATGAAAAAAAGTATATGATAATGTGGCAAGCCAGGCTATGTGGCCACATGGCCTTGTGGAATCACCTAGACCATGTATGATAAAATTTAGGTAAAAATAAGCCCAGTAACCATATAGCCAAGGAGACGCCTGTATGTCACACATGACTGTGTGCTTCTCCTACGCCCATGAGCGAGCCTGTGTAAGCCACACTTTCTACCACACACTCATGATGTCTTTAGCCTATGTAACTTTCTATGCCTGTGTGGGTCAAATTAAAATTGAAAAGAATTAGCTCCACTATGCAAATAGTTTGAGACACGCCTGCTTGTCCAGCCCGTGTGTCTCACACGGCTATAGGGATCACCCAGACCATGTAGACCGCTTTGTTTCTATTTTTTTAAAAAGAATTTTCAAGTAATAAAAAATAAAAATGATTTTTTAAAAGTTTTATTTTTTTTCTTTTTCAATTTTTAAGTAATAAAAATAAATATTAATGTAACTTTTTGTGAAGTGTTTTTTCAAAAAAAATTATTTTAATTTATTTTTCAGAAAGTAAAATAAATAACAAAAAAAAAACACTCGGGTTGCCTCTCAAGAAGTGTTTATTTAGAGTCTAAGCTTGACTTCTCTTTTTAAGCTCACGGTTAAGGCGGATCTTGGAGCAGAAGCTCATTTCTCTCGTTATTAGTATTACCACCAATATAAAGTTTGAGACGATGATTGTTTACCTTAAATGTGTCGTAAGTGGGGTGTGTTACCTTAATGGTTCCGTTTGGAACTACGATTTTTACCACACATGAGTCAGACCCTATTGACTTAAACTCTGAAGGAAAAATTTGTGAATCTGATTTGTTTAACAGCACTTTGTCCCCAACTTTAAGTTGGTTCATTCATTTTACATGCACATCATGGCATTGCTTTCTTACTTCCTTTTGCTTTTTCAATTCCTCATCAACTTTTGTTCGACATTCATCTAGTTTATCGAGCTCCAGCATTCATTTTTCACTTGTTCCTTGAGTTCTATCACATTGAATAAAATATGGCTCCAACACGTTTTCATGAGGGATTTTCTACAAAAAAAGTTGAGCCACAAGATTACTAACTTTAACAGAACAATTAGTGTCATCTCGCTTACTAGGGACTGTCACAAAATCATGTGCTTGAAGAGTAATCTTTTCATCACCTACATGCAACACAAGTTCACCAATACCCACATCAATAAAAGTTCTAGTAGTGGCTAAAAAGGGTCGACCTGAGATTATAGGTACCTTAATAACCTCATCCATGTCCAATACAACAAAATCAACAGGGAATATAAATTGATCTATCCGCTAATTGAATACTCATCCTACTGGTTTTAGGTTCCCCAAGACCAAGTTGTTTGAACGTCTGATAAGGCATGACATTTATACTAGCCCCCAAATTAGTCAAAGCCTTTTCAACATTTAAACTACCATTGAGATAAGGAATAGTAAAACTCCCTAGATCTTTAAGTGTGTTGGATAGTTTGTTTCGGAGAATGGCCGAGCAAACTATACAGTCGATAAGTTGCCAAATTTCTTTTATTTGTTAACAACTCCTTTAAAATTTTTACATAATTTGGCATATGCGAAAAGCTTCAACAAACGGTAAGTTAATATGCAATTTTTTTAACAGTTCAAGAAATTTACCATATTGTTCTTTTATGTGCCCTTTCTTCAATGCTGCTGGATATAGAACTTGTGGTTTGTAGTATTTGATTACCAACATATGCTCTTTCTTACTTTCCTCGACCTTATTACTTACCACAACAGCTTCTAGCTTCGACTTCTTTTCAGGCTCGACTAACCCTTCCACGTTCCGAACAATGATTGCGTGGATATGCTCCTTTGGGTTAGTTTTAGTGTTGCTAGGTAAACTACATGGTGGTCTTTTCTAAATAAGTTTGGTAAGCTATCTAATTTGATTTTCAATCCCATGAATCAATAATTTTTTATTTTTCAATGTTTTGAAATTGATTTTCTAACACTGAAATAAATTTAACTAACATCTCCTCAAGGTTCGGTTTCTTCTCTTGTTGATAAGGTTGCTGAAAACTCGGAAGGGGTTGTAACCTTTGATTTCGTTGACCACCACAAGAGAAATTTAGATATTTTTTCCAACCTGCATTGTAGTTATTACAATAAGAGTTATTTTGAGATCTATAACTATTACCCATAAAGTCGACTTGCTCATGTTCCATGTTAAACTTGAAGGGTGAATATTCTGAATTAATCATCCCCACACCATTAACATCACACTGCATCATCGAATTCACCTGCTTAGGAACATTCAAACCATTAATTTTCTAACCAAGAGCTTCAACCTGATTTGCGAACATAGAAACTGTAGCAATATCAAAAACTCTGGCTACCTTGACAAGTTTTACTCTCGTAACTTGCCACTGATAGTTATTCAGTGTCATCTCCTCAATGAATTCTTGAGCTACCTCAGGTGTTTTGTTATTCAATGTTCTGCTAGTTTCTACATCAATCATCTATCTAGTTGAGGGGTTCAAACCATTATAAAAAGTTTGAACTTGGAGCCACAAAGGTAGTCCATAGTGAGGACACTTTTTCAACAAATTCTTAATTCTCTCTCATGTATCATAAAGTGTTTCAATATCAAACTGAAAAAATGAAGAAATGTTATTCATCAACTTAGTTGTTTTAGTTGGTGGAAAATATTTTCACAAAAACTTCTTAGTCATTTGCGCCCAAGTAGTAATAGAACCTCGTGGTAGTGATAGAACCTTATGGCAATGAATTTAACCATTGTTTTGTCTTGCTCCTCAAAAGAGAATGGAAACAACCATAAGCTTATGGCATCATCAATAGTGTCATTTATCTTAAATGTGTCACAAATCTCTAGAAAGTTAGCCAAATGAGTATTTGAATCTTCATCTTGCAAACCATCAAACTGAAAATACTATTGTACCATCTGAATTGTGTTCGGCTTCAGATTAAAATTGTTTGTAGCAATAATCGATCTCACAATACTTGATTAAGCCCCAATCAGAGTGGGCATAGCAAAATCATGCATAGTATGAGGAGCAAGAGTTGCAGAAAGTTGTTGATTATTTTAATTATCACCCAGCTCTATAGTAATATCATCTTTCTCTTGATCTTCTATTATATTCTGTTGATTTTGCCTTGCTTCTCTAACCTTTCTACGATTTCTGTAAGCAGTCCTTCTAATCTTACTGTCAAAAAGTAATGGACCCAACGGGATTCCTCTACTCATAAACCAAATGAACCTGCCAGAAGCAAACAAACGAAAAATTAGAATATAAAAATCTTAAAAAAATAAAAATATATTAAAATAAAAAATGGCTAAATTAATAGAAATAAAATTTTCCTAATATTTTAGTCCGCGGTAACGATGCCAAAAACTTGATTGCAGTCGTAAACCAACTAAAAATTCGACAAAGGCAAATGCACCTATTAATTAATAGTATACCTAAAATGAGCAAAGATATTGTTCCCACAACGACTAAAAGTACTAGAAATTATTGTCTTTCCATTATTTGATCGAAAAATTGGGGAGATTCATTAAAACTAAAATTAACTAAATGAATTAACTAAAGAATACGACAAAGAATGAATCAGGAAAACAAATTATTAACAACCAAAAAGCAAAACAACACCCAGGAAAGAATTGACCTAGATTTTATCTGTCAGTATCAATCTGAATTAAACAATTTCTTCACATAGTATCTTGATCCATAGAATTCCATAAATTATGCTAATATCTCTTTCGAGAGTAAGAGCAATTGGCTCTAGGTTGATTAATTTAAATTTCTTTATAATTAAACCCCTATTATTGCATTAACTCGATCTATGGATTCCACTATTAGATTTGACTCTAATCCGGTAGATTTATGTCGTTATATTTCTAGGATTGCTTAAAACTTCACTTAATTATGTTAGATCTACTCTTAAACAAGGACTTTTCCTCCTCTAATTTAAGCACATGAAACATGGATTAATAGTCCAGAAATATTTTCGTTCAAAAAAAAATAGTCCAGAAATATTAAACCAAGAATTAAGCACACATAATTAAGAACTAGATCCAAATATTTATTGCGTAAAAATAGAAGTCAAATAATAGAATCCATCTAATGTTCACCTCCTTAGGTATCTGGAAAATTTAGTTCATGATAGCAAATAAAAATATCTCAAAAACAGTAAAACCACAAGAAATAAAGAAACTCATAATAAACTTGAATGAAATCAAAAGGAAATCTTCAATCTTAATGGAAATATGCTTTAGAGTCAGCTTCAATGGTGTTTCTTGAGTTATTTTATTGAGCATTCTATGACAGCTCACTCTCCTCTTATTATCTTTGTTATATATTCGTTTTAAAATCTCTAAAAAATATAAAAAAAACATGTTTTCCCGTAGGTTTAGAGTACGATATGCAATTTCTACACATTCTAGCACATGGCTGTGTGGCATCTCGTGTGGCTCACACGGCTATGTGTCCATCCCATATGGAATGGCCCAGCTCATGTGGCTCTTGAAACTTAAGATGATTTTCTAATTTTCACTTGTTTTTCGCTCCTTTTGCTCCCAAATGCTCTCTTAAGTATAGAAACATGAATTTAAAGGATTAGGAGCATAAAATTCATCATTTTAAATAAAATAATCATCCAAAAATGCGTTAAGAATGAGGCTAAGACATGTTATTTTTCGCATTTATCAAAGACCCATCTACAAAGTATTGCAAATATGGAAAGTAATCTTTGAAGATATGCAATCTTAAAGATAACTTTTAATATTAGAATATATGATTTTGTAATCTTGGAAATTTGATTTGTAGATAGCTTTTAATCCTAGCCATTGATGTACTTTGATCTGTACTGTTGATTCGGGGGAGACTCAACTACAAAATAGAAGTTTCTTCCCCTTATTGTAATTCTTTATTGAGTAATAGAATTCTTGAGAGTATTCATTCAAATATTCACTCTTGTGTTCTTGCTTTTTTGTGGCTTTATTCATCTTTCGAGTTCTTCCAACTTTTGTGTTGCTTTTGTTTTTCTTTTCATTTGTGCCTTGGAGAAATTTCCTAAGGTCACATGGATTGCAAGACTCAAGTTCTAGCCCCATGATACTTGCGCAATGTCCTCTCCGGTTAAGCATCAGTGGCACCCTTCGTACTGGTGCAGGCGGTTTGATGTTCTCCTTAAAAAGTGGGTTTCCTCACGGTAAGTCAGCCAGTACAGATGGATTGTTTTGCATTTGCTAACAGACTCGCCTTAAAGTTCTCTTAGGTTCAGGATTTGGCTCAACAGGAAGAGTTCTACTCCAAGTCATACACTAAATCAAAAAGAAGTTGAAATCAATTAAAAAAATCAAATGAATAAAAATAAAATTTTGTATCTATAATTCTAAATTTTCCTATTATTTTATCAAGTTAAGAAAACTAAGTTCAATTCTAATGCTAAAATCTCCGCAGCAACGACAACAACAACTTGACCACCGCCAGACATGCAAATGTCTAGACTGTAAATGCTGTAGCAAACTAATCAATTAAACAGCGGTGTCCACAAGTATACAGGTCAAATTGTAATATCATATGTTTACAGAGAAACACTTCAAAAAGTATTTAGAGGATCGCACCCAAGGGAGGTTGAATTAAATCGAAATTAATTCTCTACACTAATAAGTCTAAATAGTATCGATTTAAAATTATATTACGAAAAATTAAATAAACATAAATTAACTAATTAACCTAAAAATTATTTAAACTAAAATTTAACCAATTTAAAAATTGAAAATAATCCAATAAAATAGGTAGGAGCATAACTCACTTCAGTGATCCTAATTAACTTCAAAACTTGGTTTTTATCAAGTTTAGCTATTAATTAATAAGTTATTACCTCTCGGCCTCTAACTGATTAACTAATCGACCAATATATGCTTACCTCTCGACCTTACTTTCATGATTGAGATAAGTTATGAGGTACTTGATAAACTTATCTCTCGATCTCGTTTATCCAAAATTACTTCCTAAGGGCGTCACTCCCTAAGGTTTAATCATACATAATTTAAACCAACCAACCTAGATTTTATGTAACAGCCCGGTTTTAGCTAAATTGGAACAGTTGTTTCGGAACCAAAAATCTAAGGTCATAAAATTATTTTTAATATTATTTTTTGTGTCTATAACATGTGAATATATGTGTGAAAATTTCGTGAGCTAATTTTATCGTTAAATAGCTTAATTTGAGAAAATGACTAAATCGCGTAAAATGTAAAGGTTGCATTATACATGTTTAAAGTATCTAAATGCTATATGATATTAACTTGAAGGTCCTTTTGTGGTAATTATACCCTTATATATGTTGGTGGACAGTTATGGACACTTATTTAAGTGATATTAAAGGTTATTACAAAGGTTAATTTAGTAATTTATAAATAACATAAGTAAAATAAAATAAAACATAATGTATTATCATCATCTTTTCTTCATTCCACTGAAAATACAAAGAAAATAAAATCCATGGATGTGTTTTAGGGTTCAAAATTTTGGAAGATTAATTGTAAGTTCATTTTGACTTTGTTTTAGATGATTTTTATGTTTTTGTGATCGTTGCTTCGTGTTCTAGCTAGCCCATACCCTAATTTATAAAAATGTTGATGAATTTGTGAATTTAATTGATGATAGCTTGATGTTTTTGAATGTTAATGATGGAAAATGAATATTTGTTGATAGTTTTACATGTTTAGTAAAGAGATTTTTGATGAAAATACAAATTAGGGATTAATTTGTGAAAAGATGAAAATGTGACGTTAAAAGTGTGAATAAATGTGAAATATGGACTGGTAGAGACCTATAGAGAATTCGGCTAAGCATGGGTCTTATTGAATTTTGTGAATTTGGTGTATTTATGAAATAAGGACTAAATTGTAAGAAATGTGAAAGTTTAGGGGCTAAAGTGTAAAAATATCCAAATAGGTATTTTTGGATGAAATTGAATGAATAGGTGATTAACGAGTTAATTTTGAATTCATATAGATCCTGAAAGAAAGAAATCGATTTAGATCGGGAGAAATCAAAAGTTGTCGAATAGTTAACCCGATACATCAATCCCTAATACGAGGTAAGTTCATATGCAAATAAATGCCTTTAAATTGAATTATAAGCATTTAATTGTCATTGAATTGTTATGAATGTTGAAAGAACAATGACGAGTAAGAATCGACAAAGTTACGACATCTGAAAGTCTCGTACGAACCTTAAGAATAGTATAGGATACGAATGTCATCACATTAGGTTACCGAGATGAGATTACATGTAAAACCATGTCTGGGACATTGGCATTGTATTGTGATTATGTGTAAGACCATGTCTGGGACAGTCGCATCAATATGTGATAACATGTAAGACCATATCTGGGATATGGCATTGTACGAGCTATATGTGATTGCTGAGTATCCTTAATAATTTTGAACAATTCAACGGCAAAGTCAAGTCGAGAAAGCATATGTGAATGAGTTAAATGGCTCAGGTATGTACAAAATTCATACGCGTATTGAAAAGGAAAGCATTTGATGAATTCAATTATGATATTGAATATATGTACAATGAGAAAGGTTTGTGAACTTGAATGTGTATTAGATATGCTTATTCATATCTTGCTTAATTGATGAAAATGATACTGATTCATGAGATGATTTATTTTTATATGGCTTACTAAGCTTTTGAAGGTTACTTTGTGTGTTCTTTCCCTATTTTATAGATTATCGAAGCTAAATCAAACTCGGTGATTGTCAGGAAAATGTCATCACACTATCGATCATCTCGTTGGTACTTTTGGAGCTTTGTATATACGGTATATGGATGTATAGATTAGTATCATCTTGGTATGTTATGAGTTATGATTTTAGCCATGAGATTTGGCTTGTAAATGTTGATGTGTATGGCCATTTAAGTTGGCTTGAATTATATGTTTTATAAGTGATATAGGTGATGTATATAATGTCTTATATGTTGGCTTGTTTTGATATGTTTTCCATAGTTGTTGATATAGCTAAATGGTTGTTCATTTGGTTAATTATTAGTTGATGTATTAATGCTTGAAAGATTGCCATACTCTGGTTTGATTTTTAGGTGATGATATGGTGCAATTTGTGTCATGATATAGATGATAATTTGATGAGGAAATGCATTTAGAACTTATATAAGTCTTGATGATTTTGGCATATTGATTTGATATGTTTTTGAATATGGAATTGAGTAGTTGAAATGGTTGTGGATAGATGGCATGATATGTATATGAATTGGCATGTTTTGGCTACCTATATATGTAATGAATTGGTACTATTTTGGTAGTTTGTGTGCATGAAAGAAGTGTGGCAAATTGGCTTTACAAATGGCCTATTTTTGTCCACACGGGCAGAGACACAGACGTGTGTCTCAGTCGTGTGTGTCACATGGTCATGCTACATGGCCGTGTGTCCCTTGGGGTAACCTTTCGAATTAAAATCAGTATAACCTACAGGTTTGGCACGGCCTAGACACACGGGCGTGTCTATTGGTCATGTGTGGCACACGGGCTGGTACATGGGCATGTGGCTAGCCATATGACCAAGTCAATAACCCTTTTATATTTCACACGGCTCGGCACAAGGGTGTGTCCTCAGCCGTCTGGTGCAAGTCAATATGTATGCCCTATTTTCACATAGCTTGTGACGCGTGTGTGTCTAGTAGCCATGTGACGCACACGGCCTGTTCACACAAGCGTGTGACCCTTTAATGTTGAAAATTTTTCTAAGTTTCTCAAAGTTTGCAAAGGTTATCGGTTTAGTCCCGAACCACTTCTAAGCATGTTTTAAGGTCTCATAGAGCCTTATAAGGGACAATGTGAATGGATTTTATATATGAATGCATAAATGTATATGTTATGTATGTGAGTGTATTGATCGGTAATGCCTCGTAACCTTATTTCGGCGACGGATGCGGGTTAGGGGTGTTACATTTCAACCTACGTTCATTCGTTAATTATTCACCTATTTCTTTGTTAAACTCTCTAAGGAAATTAGCTCCTCATAAATTGAAATACTAAAATTCCTAAACTCAAATTTAACATGCAAAACAACAAATTAAATAAAATTAAGGAATAACAAAGAAATTCATTTTTATATTGATTGAAGCTCGGAACTGAAATATCCTTTAACATATGCAAAGATATCCTCGATTGCAATTGGAATAAAAAAACAATGAAAAACTAATATGTTAAAGCCTTGGATCAAAATCAAATCCAAGTTAAAACAATAACAAAAGTATAAAAAGGACTAAACTGAAACGAAAATAAAACTAAACTAAAAACCTAAAATATTCAAATGGCTCACTTGGCCAAGCCTCCAAAAATGAGACTTAACATGTCTATTTATAGAGTTTATGCTCAAACCTAATTAGGGTTACTAAACAACCCAAAATTCTAATAAAGATATATCGTAAGGATTAAAATGCCCCTAATTAATTTTTCCTATTCGTCACTAGGTGTCACGACACTACAGGGCTGGTGTCGCGACACTACATTCAAAATATGGGTATTTCGGCTTCAAAGTTTGATGCTGGTGATGTTAACAAATCGTGATAAGTTTTATAATTTATGAATTTCCGTTCTTGGAAACTAACTATTATCACGACAAAGGTAAGCGCACCTTATCGAACAGTAGTATAGCTTCTGGCAAGACTGGGATGTCGAACCCAAAGGAACTAAAAGTACTAGTATTAACTTTCTTTTTATTATCCAGCCTAAAAATAAAGGGGTTTGTTTTATCTAAACTAATTACTAAACTAAGAATGCACAGAAAGTGAATTGGGGAAATAAATTTTGGGAAAACTAAATGATTTGGACAATACCTAAGGAAAAATCCACCTAGACTTCACTTGTTATTAACTCTGAATTAGATGATTTATTCATTTGACTTGATCCATAAAAATCCCTAATTTATTTTATTATCTCTCTCGAGACTAACAACGTCTAACCCTAGGTTGATTAATTGAAATCTCTTTCTAATTAAAACCTCTAGTGTTGTATTAACTTGATTTATGAATTCCCTTATTAGGTTTCAGCCTAATCCGGCAAAATTATGCCACCCTATCTCTAGGCGTGCAATCAACTCTGCTTAATTATGTTAGATCTACTCTTAGACACGGACTTTTGCTCCTCTGAATAAGCACATCAAAACTTGAATTAATATCCTGGAATATCAAAGCAAAAATTAAGAACACATAGTTAAGAACAAATCAAATATTTATCATATAATTCAGATAATAATAACAAGATCCGTTTTAGGTTTCATTCCCCTTAGGTATTTGGGGGTTTAGTTCATAAGTGTAAAAGAAAACATTTCAAAAGAATAATGATAACAAAACATAAAGAAAACCCAAAAACTCCTGAAGGAAATTGAAGGGAGATCTTCAGTCTTGAGGGATAATCTGGCTTCTGAAATGGATCAATCGGCTTTCTTCGAGTAATTCCTTGCCTCCTACTCCGTGTGTCTTTTTTAGGTACCTCTTGGGGTGTTTATATAGGCTTTAGAATACTTCAAAACCCTCAAGAGTGGCCTTTTTCGAATAGGACTAGACTTGGGCTCGACAAGGACATGCCCATGTAAGGTAGCTTAGGTCATGTTGCAATTTGTTAAATAGACACGGGCGTGTGAATTACCCGTGTGAGGAAGTCCAAGCCATGTTGATTTCCCACGTTAGCCCATTTTTTTTTTATTTTCAGCCCGTTTCTCTCTCTTTTTACTCTCATATGCTCATCTCAGTATAAAACATGAAATTAAAGGATTAGGATCATCAAATTCCATAACTCCAATGATAATTCATCCAAAAATATGCTAAGCATGGGATAAAAATATGTATAAATTATAGTTTATCAAATACCCCCACACTTAAGCATTTGCTTGTCCTCAAGCAAAATCCTCAACTCACAATCAAAATAAATTCTTCTCAACTTATAATTCTCATCAATAGTATCTCAAAATAATCCATAAGTAATCATACATTGAAAATTCAACTCGAAGAACATCAAATTTTCAAAAATTCCAAGTTGAGAATTTTATCGCGAAAACATAGGTGTCTCCCCTCATCTAAGTAATCACCTTTGGTTCAATATATCACAGAGTTTCACATCCTCACTAAAGATTCACTCAAATAACTCGAGGTGTTTAAAGACAACAAATTAAGCACTCATCAGTCAATATAAAAAGTTATTGCCATAAGCTTGCATGAAAATCAAATCTCCACCACTATATATTGAGATGATACATCAATCAAAAGGTCTTTAGAGGGTTATAACTTGGCTTTGGTTAGGGAGTGTGGTCATAAGCTGAAAAAGAATGTTAGAATCGAGATTGAATTGAAAAATTACCTAACTAGAAAAATACTACAATTGACAATTTACATTCCTAATTAAACTTTTCTTCATGCATAACATCGTTTTAATCAAAGCATTACATAATTTCATTTTTTTTAAGAACAAATCAAATATTATAGAACTTTGCTAAAAATTAAACATGGCTAAGTGATTTATTCAAATCGAGTCTTGACAAAAATAGGGATCAAATTAATTGAGGGGATTTCAATAATAATGGGTTATGGGTTAATATTGAGGGTAAATCAATTAATGGCTTGTTAGGCTCAAGGGGGTTCACTAAGGGTTAATTATGAAGGTAGACTTTTATGGAGTGAGTGGGTTAAACATAAGTGCATTTATCATCTCAACATATCAAATCAATAGTGTGGTTTTGACTTGCATAATCCAAGCAAGTTCTAGAATAAAAAATCAATATTGACGCACTCATAACAATAAAAGTAAGCATGAAAGAAATAATATATGCTCTAAAGGCTCAAGATCTCACAAAATTTATGGCTTTTTGATGTTTAACCTGTGAATTTCAACTTGAGATAATACCTAAACTTGGGGGAACAACCTAAAAATTTTAATTCTCAAAAATCAACTTATCATGTTTGATTCTCTAATTCCTTAAATTCTAACAATCAATGCATAAATGCCTATGTTTTAATTCAAGACATATCAATAAAAATCATAAATTAATCAAAATTCATTCTAATAATGATATGAGAAGATTATTTGAGAACAAAACAAAATTCAGGGATTTTTCTGATAAAGATATAAATAACCCCCTCACACTTAAGATGTATATTGTCCTCAATGTACAAAGTTAGATTTACTCAAAAATATAGATATAAGATCATAAAATAGGAAGAGAAGTGAAACTTCCTGAATGTTAAATGGAATCCTTGAATTGGATTCATGGAGAGTAGTTGGCTAAGGCAAGCGTGAGATTGGAGAAGGATACTCCAGTGGTTGTAGAGGTTCATTAGTCCATAAGTCCTGCACCAAAAGAATATTATATCTGGTGGTAGCTATGGTCGTGGTCGATCAGGACATGGCAGTCATGGAGAACCTTTTCCAGTAGAGTTGTAAATTCATAAGTAATAGTGAGCTTTGGAGCTCTTTATAACTGCGATAAAATTAATAACTCTTTAGGAAATATAAAGTAGCATGAATGCTCTTAAAGAAATGGTCGAAAATATAAACTGTTTAATATAAATTATAAAGCCTAAGGATGTAATAAAAATAAACTTAAAGAAGAATAAAATAAAATAAAAAGTAAGTTTAAAACAAATAAAGATAAAAGTAAAAACATAGAAATAATAAATAAAAGTCTTTAAACATCTCCATCGCTAGATGGTTCGCGAGGTGGGGGCAGCGATGAGATGTGAAGGTGCTGACAAATCTGATGTAGAGTTGCATCAATGTGATCAAAGCGCTAAAAACATCACTGCTCGAATCGAGTGAGGCGCTCATAGATGTCAGAGAGTGAAGCCACCACATGAACTGGACGATGAATAGGTGGTCGTTGAGAGGCTGGATCCTCGTGAGGTGGAGGGACATCATCAGTAATGTCCTCTGGGTCCTCCTGCTCGGCTGACTGGACTAGGCGGTACTGAGGAGGATCAAATCCACAACGTCGCTCGATCATCCTCATATGTAGTATACTTAAGATGCCCTGTGGGGACATCTAACCGATGAGGCTGAGGGAGGATGCTTGCGCCGCTGTGTTGAGGAGACCGAAGTACCGTGCTAGGCGAGCCATAGAAAGGCCAATGGATATGACTCCCTTCCTATGCCACTTCGTTTGATGGCAAATGGCGAGGGCGAAGAAATCAGCAAGGTCGAAGACGTGTCTATTCGCCATGCTCCATAAGAAATAGGCGTCGTAAGTGTTGATGACACCGGTGCTCTCTCGCCGTCCTGTCAGGGTGTGGGCTAGGATGGCGTGTAGGTATCGCAGGGATGAGGTGAGAGTCGATGCCTTGGAGCAACTCGGGTTATAGATGGCCGAAGTAAGGACGAGAGCCCTCTAGCAGTTTGAAGGAGAGTAGTGGATGTAGCCATGGAGACTCGCGAAGTCGTCATCGTCCATGAACTCCTCCGTGTATAATCCTAACCCGACTCTTAATTCAGGTACGCTCAACTGGCAGACTAAACCACCGAGATGGAACTAGAACGTTCCAAGATCATCGAACTCTGTTATAACAACTTGAAGGTGGAAGGTCGAACAGAGTTCGAGTGTGAGCTCGAGGTACATTGGTTCGACGATCTCAAAGAATAGCCCCCATGGGTCAGTCGTCAAGAAGGCCTGAACTGCGTCAGCCAGTTCGATTTGTTCTAGTGTGGCCCAGTCAATGCAATAGCCCACACCTAGGGGTCAAGCCCATAATATCTAGAATAGCTCCTCTTGTGGTCCCAGAGAAATTTGAGGAATGGGTGTCTGATCTCGGCGGTAGGACCCGAGGAGGATGCTGCTCCTTTGAATTTCTTTGAGGCGAGAACGGTTGTCTTCTTTCCGCGTGGATTTAACATGATATACTTGCAAGAAGAACTACTCTTATATCTTGATGAATGTAAAAGATACCAACAAATTCAACAAAGAATTAATCATGAATTAAACTAACAAATGCAATTAAAATTTACAAACACTAACAAGACTCAACCAAAAGCAATCAAACTTAACAAAGATTTTATGGCAAATGGCAAAGTGATAGCACGACTAAATTAAAAATGAACTAGATAAAAGTAGCTAAGCATGGTAAGAATATGGTACAAATTATGTGAACTAAATCCAAGGAATGAGGATGATAAACAATTAGTAGCAAAATAATAGGGTAAAAAAATCATGCTAGTAAGCATCAAAAGAAAGTAAAAGAAAAGAGAAAACCGTTAGAAGAGGACCGATGGTCGGAGGAGCGATGGCGTGAAGGTTGGGTGCGATTGGGGTCGACCATGGGCATGGGTGATGGGGCCGTGTGGGTCACGCATGGGGAGAATAGGAGAGAGGAAAGAAAAATAGGAGAAGAGAAGAGGGCTAAGGGTGGCCGGTCGGTGGTGGAGAAGAGGATTTCGACGGCTAGGGTTAGGTTTTGGGGAAGGGGATGATGAATAGTGAGGGGTTTATATATATTTTAGGGCACACGGCCGTGCCTTATTTCAGCCCGTGTGTTTCGTGATTTTAAAATTTGAGGCGCGTCTGAAATTCGGCCACACCCATGTTCATTGGACGTGTCGGTGCATACGGCCATGTCGCACGATCGTGTCCGGATTCGTTCACTTCACCCACGCCCGTGTATGTATGCACACGCCCATGTTAATTTCACAGTCTCGAGCACGGGTGGTAGGCACAGGCGTGTCGTATGCTCGTGTTAATTTATCAGTTTCAACCACGGCTTCTAGACATGGGCGTATCGCACGCCCGTGTTGTTTTGACAGTTTCGTCCACAGCCATGCCGTACGGCCGTGGCAATGTATCGAATCCTGTGTTGGGGAAAACTTTCGCTCTGTTTTCACACGACCGTGTCGCCGTCCCTGGTATGAGCACGGCCTAAGGCACGCCCGTGTGTCTGGCCGTGTGGTTTCTGAAAAACCTGTGTTCAAGTACTCAGTTAGTGATTTAAATGTTAAAAATTAAAATTTAAAGAAGTTAACACCATTAGTGCTCGGGGTGCCTCCCGAGGAGCACTTATTTATAGTCTAAGCTCGACTTACCTCTCTATTGTGTGGTCATGGTAGTGCGAGGAGTTTACACTTCTCATTCCTGCTATCAAACTCAAAATAAGGTTTTAGACAGGTACGATTTACCTTAAAGGTGCTGAATTTAGGATGAATTACATCAACTGTACCATATGGAAAAATGCTAAGTACTGTAAGAGAGATTGCTTCATTAGGTTCAGAAGTGGCAATACGAGGGTCTGCTGCACCTAATAGTACTTTATCTTCAACCTTAAGTTAATTTGGTGAAACATTGAGCTCATCATGGCGTGGTTTTGGTCTATCGTGTGCTCTCGATTTCTGTGGCCGCCATTCATCTAGTTCCTCAATTTGTAACCTTCGTTCTTCATAGATGGGTCCTTTGTTGTTACTTGAGCAAGGCTCATGTATGCTTTTCGAATGTGTTTCTTGCAAAGAAGATTGCACCACATGATCAGTATTAGTAAAATTTCGAGCTTGAAGAGTGATTGTTTCATCACCCACATGAAGTGTGAGTTCACCTGTACCAGCATCAATTATAATTCTAGCAGTTGCTAAAAGGGGCCTTCCTAAAATTAAAGGCACGTCACTATCCTCTTCTATGTCTAGAACAACAAAATCGATTAGGAATATAAATTTGTCAATTTTAACGAGTACATCTTCAATGCCTCTAGGAAATTTAATTTTTTTTATTTGCTAACTGAATACTCATCCTAGTTTTTTTGGGTTTCCCAAGACCTAGTTGTTTAAACATTTTATAGGGCATGACATTAATACTAGCCCCTAAATCAGCTAAAGCATTACTAACATCTAAGTTACCAATTAAACAAGGAATCATAAAACTCCCCGGATCTTTCAATTTGTTGGCCAGGTTATTCTGCAGAATGGCTGAGCAAACTGCGTTTATCTCCACATGCGATGCCTCATCCAGCTTCCACTTATTTGTTAAAAGCTCTTTTATAAATTTAACTATGTTTGGCATCTGCGAAAGAGCTTCAGTAAACAGTAAGTTAATATGTAATTTCTTTAATAGTTTAAGGAATTTACCAAATTATTCATCTATGCGGTCTTTCCTTGTCGCATTGGGGTACGGCACCTGTGGTTTGTACTCTTTACTTATCGATTTTTGCTTACTGTGGACTACCTCACCTTTACTTTTACTTACCCCAATTCCTTGCCTCGATTCTGGTTCAAGTCCAACTAACCCTTCCTTATCTTGAATGGTAATCGCATTGAGATGTTCCCTTGGGTTAGATTTAGTGTTACTCGGTAGGCTACCTTGTGGTCATTCAAAAATTAGTTTCACGAGCTGTCCTATTGAATTTCAATCCTTTGGATCGATGCTTGTTGATTCTTAAGTGCTGTTTCGGTATTCTGAAAGCGAGTTTCTGACACCGAGATAAACTTTGTTAGCATTTTCTTAAGGTCTAACTTCTTTTCCTATTGGTAAGGTGGTTGTTGAAAACTCGGAGGATGTTGTGGCCTTTGATTCCCTTGACTACCCCACGAGAAGTTGGGATGGTTCCTCCAACCTGCATTATAAGTATTACTGTATAGGTTATTTTGAGGTCTAGAATTATATTTACCCATATATTGAACTTGTTCCTCCTCAGTGTTGGGGTTGAAGGATTGATATTCTGTGTGTACTCCTCCTCCATTTGAATCGCATCTCATTACTGAATGTACCTGAGTAGAACCATATAAATCGTCAATCTTTTTATTTAAAAGTTCTACCTGGTTAGATAGCATAGTAACCGCGTCGAGGTTGAAAACACTGGCTGCTTTTGTTTGCTTTGTTCTTATGACTTGCCACTGATAGTTATTCAATGACATCTCTTCAATAAGTTCGTAAGCCACTTCAGGTGTTTTGCTATTGATAGTCCCACTAGTAGCTGCGTCGATAAGTTGCCTTGTTGAGAGGTTCACACCGTTGTAAAACATTTGAACCTGCAACCATAAAGGTAACCCATGGTGAGGGCACCTTCTCAAAAGATCTTTGTATCTCTCCCATGCATCATAGAGTGTTTTGAGATCCATCTGCACAAAATAAGAGATATCATTCCTCAACTTAGTCATTTTAGCCAGCAGAAATATTTAAGTAAAAATTTTTCAGTCATTTGTTCCCAAGTAGTGATTGACCCTCGTGGTAACGAGTTCAACCACTGTTTAGCTTTGTTTCTAAACAAAAATGGGAAATAACCGAAGGCGAATGGCATCATCAGAAAAGCCATTGATTTTAAAATTATTACAGAATTCCAGAAAATTTGCCAAATGAGTGTTTGGGTCCTCGTCCTGCAAACCATCAAACTGAACAAACTGTTGTATCATTTGAATCGTGTTAGGTTTCAATTCAAAATTATTTGCAGCAACAATAGGCCTAACTATACTCGATTCAGTTCCTATTAAAGTAGGTTTAGCATAATCATACATAGTGTGTGCAGCAGAATTCTAATTTACTGGATCAGCAGCAATCGCAGGAGGCAGCGGATTTTCTTGATTTTCAGCCATCTCCTCAGTTGTGGTGGAAATATCGTTCTCTTGCTCATTCTCTGTGTATCTTAGGCTTCGTCTTATTTCTCTTCGATTTCTATGAGCTGTGTGATCGATCTCACTGTCAAAAAGCAATGGTCCCGACGGATTTCTTCTAATCATAAACTATAAAACCCTGCCAGAAGGAAAAAGAAAATTTAGTAACAAAAATCAAAATAAAATTTAAATTGCAATAAAATAAATAGCTAAAGTAATAAAAATTAAGTATTCCTAATATCTTAATTCCCTAGCAACGGTGTCAAAAACTTGATGTTAACAAATTGTGATAAGTTTTATAATTTATGAATGTCCGTTCTTGGAAACTAACTATTATCACGACAAAGGCAAGCGCACCTTATCGAACAGTAGTATAGCTTATGGCAAGACCGGGATGTCGAACCCAAAGGAACTAAAAGTACTAGTATTAACTTTCTTTTTATTATCTACCCTAAAAATAAAGGGGTTTGTTTTATCTAAACTAATTACTAAACTAAGAATGCACAGAAAGTGAATTGAGGAAATACTTTTGGGAAAACTGAATGATTTGGACAATACCTAAGGAAAAATCCACCTAGACTTCACTTGTTATTGACTCTGAATTAGATGATTTATTCATTTGACTTGATCCATAGAAATCCCTAATTTATATTATTATCTCTCTCGAGACTAACAACGTCTAACCCTAGGTTGATTAATTGAAATCTCTTTCTAATTAAAACCCCTAGTGTTGTATTAACTCGATTTATGGATTCCCTTATTAGGCTTCACCCTAATCCGATAAAATTATGTCCCCCTATCTCTAGGCGTGCAATCAACTCTGCTTAGTTATGTTAGATCTACTCTTAGACAAGGACTTTTGCTCCTCTAATAAGCACATCAAAACTTGAATTAATACCCTGGAATATCAAAGTAAGAATTAAGAACATATAGTTAAGAACAAATCAAATATTTATCATATAATTTAGATAATAATAAAAAGATTCATCTTAGGTTTCATTCCCCTTAGGTATTTAGGGGTTTAGTTCATAAATGTAAAAGAAAACATATCAAAAGAATAATGATAACAAAACATAAAGAAAACCCAAAAACTCCTGA
Organism: Gossypium hirsutum; assembly: GCF_007990345.1. Classification (NCBI taxonomy): domain Eukaryota; kingdom Viridiplantae; phylum Streptophyta; class Magnoliopsida; order Malvales; family Malvaceae; genus Gossypium; species Gossypium hirsutum. The sequence continues at coordinate 97,793,402 of NC_053434.1, forward strand.
AGGAAATTGAAGGGAGATCTTCAGTCTTGAGGGATAATCCGGCTTCTGAGATGGATCAATCGGCTTTCTTCGAGTAATTCGTTGCCTCCTACTCCGTGTGTCTTTTCTAGGTACCTCCTTGGGTGTTTATATAGGCTTTAGAATGCTTCAAAACCCTCAACAGTGGCCTTTTTCGAATAGGACTAGACTTGGGCTTGACAGGGACACGCCCGTGTGACACGCCTGTGTAAGGTGGCTTAGGTCGTGTTGCAATTGTTAAATAGACATAGACGTGTGAATTACTCGTGTGAGGAAGTCCAGGCCGTGTTGATTTCCCATATTGGCCTATTTTTTTCATTTTCAGCCCGTTTTTCGCTCTTTTTACTCTCTAAGTATAAAACATGAAATTAAAGGATTAGGAGCATCAAATTCCATAAATCCAATGATAATTCATCCAAAAATATGCTAAGTATGGGATAAAAAATATGTATAAATTATGGTTTATCATTGCGACACCACTTCCAAGTATCACTACATTACAATCGTCATTCCTATTCTAAGCCTAAAAATAGTGTCCTACACACTAAATAAAGTCGTTAGATTATCCCGTTAGATTATCCCAAGGCCCATAATGGCCCATTAGGTCATAACATAACTCAAAATTGCGTAAAAATACTTATTTTACATAAATTACACACAAAGAAATAAAAATCGAAAACGAAATAAAAACATATAAAAATGCTATAAAACAAGCTTGTTAAGTGCCAGAAAGACCTTAATTTGCCACAACAAATTGTGGCAAATCAGATAGCACACACCATAGGTATTGTCTAAGACATGTAATTGCTAACTACCATGAACAAAACCATTCGAATACTCAGCAAACACAAATCATTAACGTGGGTATGTATTTGCCACTATTTTTATTATCATGCTTTAACATATGCAATGTTTGCATTAATATATTCACTATTTATTTTTTGCAATAGGGTATGAGTTTGTCCAACATCATTTTCATGAAATATTAGAGAAATTGCACTCCATTAACTGATATGGTGCGGTTTACCTCTCTAACATACCCTTCGACCAGTGTATTCAATCATACTATGGGGGTTTATAATACGGGCACATGACAATGAACCTAGCATAATGCATCAATTTTGTATTGAAGGGGATGCATCTTTTGTCGGTAACATTGATAGTGAAAGAAACATATTTCAGCTTAGCAACATTATTTCCAAAGTGAGGAGAAAATATGACTAACATATTAAGGGCTATCACATTAGTGCGAGGATGTGGTGAAAGAAATTAGAAACAATGCAAAATGAGCGAACTATATGGCTACAGTGTGTCACTCGCGTCCAAACCTATCATATTGGGTTACAATGTTTGACAAACCTGACAAAGGTATTTTTAGGGGAGTGTACCGTGTAAACCTAAGATGACGAACCTATGACTATAGGAGATTTGACGCACTTCGTTATCTATGCACACATGCAATTAATGCATGTGCCTTGGTATGAGTGGATTGCAATAGCTTTCTTGATGAAGTTTACAAACTAAAACACATGTAGAACATGTGGTGTTAAAAACATATCTGCAAAAGGTGTTGAAGCAAGGTATAGTGGTGCATAGTGTGGTACTTGTGTAAAAAATATAGGGTTAGTAAAAGCACCAAAATAAGTTGAGTCATACTGACCAGGAGGTGGTGCAACCATCGGTGTCTCTTGGTGGGTTGGAGTCAATGATAATCCCGTCTTGGCACCTAATCTAGGCTTTGGATTCTGGTGCAATCATCGTGGCCTACTCATACAACATTGCCTGCCCCTCGCGTACTCTGACAGTAGATATAGCTTGCCATGGTCCTTAAACTAAGGCATGTACTCCGAAAAGGTGACCAATTCCTGAGTGATAATTGGTTCACGAATAGGTAAGAACTCATACCTATGCTCCTAAATGTTGATATATTGCTTGTGAAATACAGGTCAATCTTCACCGGTTGTCCCACACAAGTCGACATGTACAGTGCTTCAATATCTTGAGGCGACAGTGGAATAGTTTGCCTAAACCCGAACTGTCGCACCACTCCAGTGGATTCGTCCATCTCTACCATGGCGTAAACTATCAATGGCAGTTTCACATGCCACACATTGGGACGGACCAAGAATTCGGACATGATGCTTTGTTGAATTCTTGGATTGGAGTATAGTGCTCATTCAAATTATAGTATGAAATAATAAAGTTTATTATCAAATTATTATTAATTTTGAAATCCTTAAATAAAGATTATATAATTAATTTTTTTTAAAAAAACTAACATCAGCATTTGATCCTTGATCTAGCAGTAGCTAGATATCTTCAAGCTTCTCTAGTAATCCCACATAACTCAGGTTATGGATTCACCTATTCAAATAATATTTTTTTCAAAAATTGATCTAATTAAATAATATTATGATAAACATATTATAGAATTAATTTTACCTTGTTACAAATGGAAAGCATAAGGGTAGTTGACTCAAGGATGTAAAAATGGAAGCCGAAACTATACCCATGACTACAGAAGGAGTACGAAACTACTAATTTTAATTTTTTTGTGGTTTCATTGCTCAACACTTCTTTCAATACAATGTCGCCAACACAACTAACTCCCAGCTAAACCAGTCCTTTTTTTTCAAGTCGACAAGTTATAGCAGCCAACTTAAATGTACAAGATTTTGAGATTTATCAGGAACTAGAACACCTCCAATTAACTTTAAGATGTATGTTCAATTGTGTTGTTCTCTTCAATGGGACTTGAACTCTCGTGGAGATTTTGGAAATTTCTTGCAACCATTTCATCTCTATTCGGCTACCAATTAAGTTGTCCAGCACCTTGCCTAACAGTTGCTCGCAAACGCTGCTCCAATATCCAATAACCATTGATTCCGTAATGATTGGTCCATACACCGGTAACTTGAGCTGTAATTGAACATCCTTGAGTGTAATTTTACACTCACTGCATGGAAAATGGAATGTGTGTGTCTCGAGTCTCCATCTTTTCACCAACATGTTGATAAGTGTGGGGTCCAATTTACACCCCCGAGCATACGGGACACATGCAAGAATCCTGCATCTTCTTAATGGGGTTCAATCATACGCGACGACCTCAAAGATAGATTATGTATATATGTCTCCAAAATTCGATCTTTGGTCAGATTATAATTGAGCACTTCGATGTGATATTGTGAATTGAGCACCACATAGTATTGTCTCAAATATCGTATATGTTCTACTTAGTCTACATTGGGTTGTACAAAGAAACATGGTAATAAAGGTTTAATGAGATGGTAAGTAAATTATGAAGTATTATATTTTGATTTATTTATATGATGACAATAAATTAGAATGATACTTATCTAAATGTATAAATTAATGTTAATTAGACTTTGAATGATGAGTTAAATTCTTGTAGTACTTACTAAGTTGTCACAAGTTTAACGCGTTTCTTTCTAACGTGTAGGTAGAAGCTAGACTTGAAGAGCTAGGACCAAGGTTGTTGTAACACCCCGAACCCGAGACCGACACCGGAGTCGGACACGAGATGTTAACAAACTTTGAAAAATTTTTCCAGACACTGCCCAGTCTGAGTACTAGTCGCTTCAAAAATCATATCTTGAGTTTCACAACTCAAAAATCAGTTTTGTGATTTTTCCCTGAAACTAGACTCATGTCCCCACCTATGGATTTTTTTCTAGAATTTTTGGTCGGCCAATTAGTACAGTTTATTAGTCAAAGTCTCCCATGTTACAGGGGTCGACTACACTGACCTTTTCCCATTACGACTGGGATATCTCTCTGCACAGAGCTTCAATACTGATACCGTTTGTTTCTATGGAAACTAGACTCAGAGAGGAATCCATACATATATGGTATGACCCCTAATTATCTCTGGTAAATTTATAGTGAATTTCCAAAGGCGGAACAGTGAATCCAGAAACTGTTCTGGCCCTGTTCCACAAGAACCCAAATATCTCTTTCTGTACTGTTCCTATAATTGTTTCGTTACTTCCATATGAAAGTAGATTCATCAAGGTTCGATTACATAATTTATTCACTATTTAATTCCACTCCTACGAATTCTTGTGATTTTTCCAATCCACACCACTGCTGCTATCAGCTTCTGTTTTCAAAGTGAACCTTACCTAATTTGGGGTTTCATGGACCAACTAGGGCCTTGTCATACATAAGCCCACATATGATCATACTTAGCCATTCTAGTGGCTGATCATTTGCTCAACACTTCCATTCCAACATAGTTACATCATGAAACCATCTATACATTCATAAATACGAATGGTCTAATGCCATACTCCACTTCTACAAGCCATCTTCGCATGGCTGTACACTTATACATTTCATAAAGTACTCGAAAGACAACAATGGGTAGTCCTATACATGCCATAACAAAATTCAACCAAAATAGTACCCAAAAGAGCCTTTGATAGTGTGGGCGACTTCGACTTCAAGATCCCGAGTCCGATAGCTGGAGAACCAAAAATCTATAAAACAGAGGAGCAATGTAACGAGTAAGCAATTTATGCTTAGTAAGTTTGAGCAAGGAATTCCAGCATGCACAAAGAATAGCACACATTTAGCTAAACGGAATATTTCATAATACGCAATTTACCGATATCAAACTTGCTTCACAACATTAACAACCCTTATGTACATACACAATAAACTAACTTGGCCGAAGGCCGGTAGCTCGTTTATCAGCTGAGCGAACATTTATTTGTAAGGGCTCGATTAAATTCAACACATACGTAACATATCCCCATATTGGGATGTTTTTCGAGTATTCGCTGGAATTTTACAGCAAGCTCATTCATTACCAAATCACGTACCTTCGGGATTTAACCGGATATAGCTCCTCGTTCAAATGCCTTCGGGACATAGCCCGGTTTTAGTAACTCACACAATGCCTTCGGGACATAACCCGGATTTAACAACTCGCACGAATGCCTTCGGGACTTAACCCGGATTTAATAACTCGCACGAATGCCTTCGGGACTTAACCCGGATTTAGTATCTCGCACAAAGGCCTTCGGATCTTAATCCGGATATATTCACTTAGCACAAAGCCTTCGGGACTTAGCCCGGACAGCATTCAATTAATCATGCACATCTAACAATAATTCATGGTACATTCATATTTCATTTTCGTTTACGAAACTCAAACACAAGGCACATATTGTCCTTGCACATTCGGCTCAATAGCCACACATAGAGCATGATTTAATCACATCGAAATTTAAGCTCTCTTACTCAAGAACTTACCTCGGGTGTTGTCGAACGATTCCGCTAGCTATTCAACCACTTTTTCCTTCCCTTTATCGGTTTTATTTCCCCTTTGCTCTTGAGCTTAATCAAACAAATAAATTGATTTCATCATTTAGGCATCAAAAGATGAACACAAGGCACTTAGCCCATATTTATACATTAGACATTAAAGTCTCATACATGCAAAAATCATGCATCAACACAACATATTAGCTAATTTCTTTACCCTTGGCCGAATATGCATGTCCATTTTTGGGGTCGATTTCAACACTTAATACACACATATACACACTAGTAAAGCATCCTCCCCCTTTTCATCAATTTAACACATGCATTGCTCATTAACATGCAAAGTTACATTCGGCCTTAGCACACATCTTGCTAGCCGATTCTTCTCCATTTAGCAACCAATGCACATATGTGCTCACACAAAAAAATGCTAAAAAGGAGGTTCAAGAATCATCAAGCCATCATCACATGCATCATTAACAAGCTTCATATTTTGCATGCAATGGCATTAACACAACCTCCACCTAGGCCGAATCTTAACTCATCCTCATGCCTCATCACCACAACATCAAACATCAACCAAGAATGATTCATCCATGGTCAAGTGCCATTTCCATCACATAGCAAGATTTAGACCATGGGTTAGGTAGAACTCAAGCTAACAACTAAAACATGCATGCCTCTCATGGAACATCATCAAACATACCTTAGCCTAGCTACATGCATGGCCGAATCTCTTCACCTTTCTTCTTCTTTCCTCCTTAAAATTTTTGGCCAAGGATGAACCAAAGGATGAGAAAATTTTTCTTTGTTTTTCTTTCTAGTTTTTGGCAAGCATGAAGATGAGAAAAGGATGAACAAAATCCCCCCTTTCTCTTCTTTAGCTCACGGCAATGGGGGGACAAACACTACACACACATTTTTTTTTCTTTTGTTTTCCATTTCTTTATTACCCATACTCCTTATTTTATTCTTCCACTAACAAAACATGTTTCATGACATGTTTTGCCCATCCTTCCTTGTCATGGCCGGTCACTACTCATTAGGGGGGGAATTTGACATGCAAGTCCCCCCTTTGTCCACATGCACTAGTAGGTCCTCACACATTGACCTATCACATTTTAGAATTTTCTCACATAAGTCCTATTGACTAAATTCACATGAAATCAACCAAATTGAAGCTTGAAATTTTCACACATTCATAATTACATATTCTACACAATAAGTATCACATTCAAACATTTCGGTGACTCGGTTTAGCGGTCCCGAAACCACTTCCCGACTAGGGTCAACTTTGGGCTGTCACAGTTGTTGTCAGCTCATCTCATCACATCTTCAAGCTTGGAAGAGAGTATGGTTAACATTTTAGTTTTAGTTTTGGCATGTACATAGGTAATGTTGGTTATAGATGAAATGTTTTAATGGCCCTAAATATAGAACTTGGATACTTTTTAATCTTTAAAGTTTAGCCTTAATTAAATAAGTATATGATGAATTATGTGATTATTGAAATTGAAATTGAGCTTATGTGGTTGAATTGTGATTTGGATTGGTTGAATTTTGTGTTTTTATGTAGGGACTTAAGTAATACTTAGGAAAAATTAAAAACATACAACCATTAATAATATTTAGAAGTCTTTTGGATTAAGGATTGTACTAAGGGGTAGCTATGGTTGTTTTGTAGATTAGCTTCCTGACTTGTATGGTTTGGTTAAAAATTTTGTCTACAGGAAAGATTGTTTAGACAAGTTTTGAAGTGGCCAGTTAAGTGCCAAAAAGAAGTGGTCACTTCCATCATCACAATGACATGTTATAACTTGCCATATTTGAAGTTAAATATTTTTTGAAACAAATTCCTTGGCCTTTGAAGAATGTTAATACTATGGATGTATGGAAAGATCAACATTAGGTCAAAACAAGAATAGATGTAGTACATAATCTATCTTTAAGCGCATTAAATGCCAAATCTTGTTTTCTTTTCTAATTAAATTTCAAATCTTTTTTAATTAGCTTACTTAAAGTTACAAACTTGTGTTAAACCCATCTAATCCTAGAAAAGATCTTACCTCAAACATGGTTGTTGGAATAGGCCACCTTTTAATAGAACTTAACTTATAATTGTCGGCATGGATACCAAAAGAACTAATCACAAAATCTAAGAAAATAAAATTTTCAATATATGCATTCATTTTTCAAGGTTATCAAATAATTGTTCTATCTTTAAAAATTCCAAAACAACTTTTACATGCTCAATCAAAGATACACGATAAATAAGAATATCATCAAAATAGACTACCTCAAATTTAGTAAAAAGTCTAAGTACGTGATTCATTAGGCACATGAAAGTGTTAGGAGCATTAGTTAAACCAGACGACATTACTAACCACTTATAAAGACCATACTTATTTTTAAAAGCACTTTTCCACTCATCTTTGTGTTTCATTCTTGGTGATAACCACTTTTTAAATCTATTTTAGTATAAATGAAAGCACCATTTAATTCATCTAGCATGCCATCAAAATGAGGAATGAAGTGGTGATACTATACTAAAATTTGTTGACAGCACGATAATCAACAAACATTTTTCACGAGTCATCTTTCTTAGGTAAAAGGAGCACTTGAATGGCAAATGGACTTGGGCTCCCACAGATATGGCTTTTCTCTATGAGCTCGTCAACTTGACATTCCAACTCTTTAGTCTTGTTAGGATTACTTCAATAAGTCGATCGATTAAGGATACTCACACTGGACACAAAGTCTATTTGACGCTCAATTCCTCGTAAATGAGGTAAACCCTTTGGCTTTTTTTTGTGGGAAACATGTCCATAAAGTCCTCATTTCCTTTGCCCATTTCTCTTGTAATTTTTAATTGATCATTGTAGACTTCTCAAGGAGAAAGTGGCGCCAACGTAAATTTCCTTTTTTGGAATACAAAGGAATGATGATTCTTAAAACCATCATGATGCTCATGTCAAAAGAACTCCCTAGTGTCGTTAAGCCATTGGGGTCGATATCACTTTGGATGTAGCACCACAAACCCGGCCCAGACGTTATGACCGGATCCGACATGCCACATCGAAGCGTTCAAAACATTTTATATTGTTGATCCAGAAAAACTTACTTAGTGTTTTAAAAGATAATTTCATTATAGGTTAAAGTGAATGGAAGCTGTGCACCAGGTAGGAAACCGGAAAAGAGGTGGTGAGTCCATCGGACTGCTTAAGTACCAAGCTCCCTTCGGATCCAATCCTAGACATGCATACCGCCATTGCCACACCTTAACGTCATGGATTCTAAGAAACCGATTTGATTAAGTCATTTTTAGGAAAAGTGATTAATTTTGGAAAATACTTTCATTGCGAAAGCTTTGCTTGTAGTCGTGTTATTTTGAAATCAATTGTTGTTTTTTTTTTTTGAAAACGCGGCCTAAAGCTATCCAATTTCAACAGTTAAAATAAGTAATACCTATCTTAGTAATACATATTAAAACCATCAAAAATAATTAAGCGGCCTTATTACATTTAAAAACTCAAACCTCAACGTAAATAATAGGATGTCCAGTTCACCAGAAGAAAACCAAACTTTCAGAACGGGTGGCCACTCCGAATTCCCTCACAGCTCCAAGCCCACTATGGTTGGGGATTTCCTGCGTGGATGAAAATAAAAGGGTGAGTTTGGGGAAACTCAGTGTGTAAGGAAAACCCATTCAAAGCCCAAGTCAGCTCAAGCCTATTGGGCCTAAGCCCATTCAGGTAACAGTGGTACTGGACCAGAGCCCTTTTCAGATTACAATAAACTGGGCCTTAGCCCCTTATTCAGATAACAGTATGGCCCATAGGCCCATTTCAAAATACATGCAACATCAATAACATATGCAAGCCCATTTGGGGAGACTACTCAACCCACTAACCACTACACTCCACCCGTACCACCCCTACACTCCATGTGGGGAATAGCTCAACCCATCCAGCCCAACACTCCATAGTTGCAGCCTTGCTGCTCAGTTAACAGTAAATTGAGGCAAAGCCTCCAGTACGTGGACAAGCCACTTTCAGTACTTGCTCTGTCAATATCCCAATCCCATGCATCAAATAATAACAACATGGCCTGCAGTAAATAACAATAGTCAAACATGCATTTAGGTCAATTTAACCCTAGGGGTATTTCGGTAATTTATCTACTAGGGGCAAAACTGTAAATTTTCCACTTTTAAAGGTATTTCAGTAATTTATCTATTTTAGGGCTTTTCATGCATATTCCTACTTTTCACGACTAACAGAATCACGTACCGAGGGTTCTTACCGAATTGGGCCCGTTGGCCCATCATTCCAATTTTGGCCCATTAAGCCCAAAAATATCGAGGGCACAGAAATCATGCACTTTGCAGTCCAAATTTTGCAGCTTACCAAAAACATTAATCGATTTACCTCACGAGCATTCGCACACTCGCAAGTCTACAAAATATCGATTTTCGACATTTCGGCTTTTCGACTTTTGCCGATCCAAACTAAGAAAGAGGGTGTTAGTTACACACCTGTTTGCGACGATATGCTGACGAGATCCACACACGAACCACCTACAATTGGATTACTAACACGTTAATCTAACTATTCAAATACAAACTACGTATTAACCCCTTACAATATTCGGCCAACCACACCTACAGATCATAGTAAGCTTATAAGAAATCAATAAGCAACTCATTAACAAATTTTTGTCAATGTTTACCACATAATCATAATTTCACTGCAAGCTATCTTCCTGAGCAACAGTCACTAAATCATTTATAACTGGAGCTATGAAACTCCAAATCAAGTTCCGTTAATTTTCCCTGAAAATAGATTCATATATCTTATATCCATAAAATTTTCAGAATTTTTGGTTTGGCCAATCAATACCAGATTTTTCTCAAAGTTTTGCATGTTTCACTGTTTGACTAATCTGACCACTCTTCATTACGAATCAAATTTCTCATTGTACAGAATTCAAAATATGTTCTCATTTATTCCATTTGAAACTAGACTCATTAAGCTTTAATTACATAATTTATGTAGCTTCTAACTCATCTCCCACAATTTATGGTGATTTTTCAAAGTCAGGTTACTGCTGCTGTCCCAAGCAGATTTATTACCAAATCACTCTTTCACACATAACTTGCATGCATGTTTTTTTTTAAACATGTATATCACCAATCAATCATCACATATCTATAATTTTACTTAAGTATAATCTCCATTTCATCATTTTAAAGCACAACATATTAGCCGATTATTCCCCTTAGCATCTAAGCACATGCATGCTCATTTGTTTGGCTCAACTTCACATATCTTCCATTTTTCATCAAAAGAACATGAAACAACAACCATTTCCTTCATTTTAATTCATGACCAAATGCTCACAACACAACCAAAAACCAAAATATGCTTCAAGAGTTAAGGTAGAATCAAGAAGAACTCATGAACATCAAGATAGAAGCAAACTACCATGAACTTACCTTCAATTTTCTTCCCCAAGTGACCGAACATTCAAGAGCTTTCTCCTCTCCTTTCTCTTCTCTAACTTTAGGCTATGATGAACAAAGATGGACAAAACTTTGTTCTTTTCACCCCTTTTTCTTTTAATAAAATTTCATATTTCATCCATTTAATTCTTTAATACAAAAGACATGAATTCCAATCATGGAACATTTACCTAACCCATTATCATGGAACATTTACCTAACTCATTATCATGAAACATTTACCTAACCCATTATCATGGAACATTTACCTAACCCATTATCAATTTGTATCAATTTGTATCAATTTGTACCATAAATTATGGATATCAAGTGCACATTTTGTCTACAACAACATGATGGCTGGCCACTTCATGTAAAATGGGAGGTTTGTCATGCAAATCTTCCTATTTTGCACTCCTATTTATTTGGCCACTTCAATTTAGCCTATAGCATTTTCAAACATTTTCACATAGGTCCTATTTCATAATTTCACTCACAAATGACAAAATTAAAGCATGAAATTTTGCCAACATTCAGAGAATTCCCAAAAATTGGGACGTTACATTGGATGTTTAAGACACGACAAACCAAGTTTAGAAATAAGTGACTGATTTACAACATTAGTGTAGTTCCCACTTTCAATGATCAAGGATCTTCACTTTTCAATGTGGAAGATATTTTTTCTTTGCTCTTGCCCTTATCTTTAACATGGGCATTCAAAGCTCTCCTAGCAATAAGGGCTTGCTTACTTTTTAAAAAAAATTCTTCAAACTCACTCATCTCCATCATCAGATTCAATGTTAACATCACCATCATTACGAAATATAAGAGCTTGTCAATTTGCACAATCTCTAGCATATCAACCCCTTTCTTAACATTTGTAGCATGCGTTGTCCTTTAGTTTTCTGGGAACACTTTGAAAAGGAGAAAATGGAGAAGATGTAAGTTGAACATTAGAAGTAAAATTTGAATCTTGAAAAGCATTAGACATTCCTCTCTTTTTGGTTGCATTTTTTGGCTCAGTTGGAGTAACTTTTTCATTCCTTTGATATTATGGTAATTCCCCTTTAATTCTCCATGGAAACTTGATCTAAAACAAACACCCTTGATTGTCTACGTTTTTGCAACTATTTCTCAATCTTTAAGGTTGATTGATACATCTCTTCAATGTCAACATGTTGATACATTTCCACTTTGTCTCCAATCTTAGGAATTAACCTTGCTAGAAATCTTGCCATGGTGACATAATGTTCTTCCACTATACTAGCACAAGTCTTGATGACTTCCATTTCTTTTTACAACTCATCAATGGTCTCATTACCTTGAGTAAGGCATTGGAACCTTTGATGTATCTCACGATAGTAATATGGTGACATAAACTGCTTTTGTACAATGGTATTCAGCTCAACCCAAGACCTAACCAGTGTCTTGCGATTAAGGATCCCAGAAATACACAACTAATCCCACCATGTTAGAGCATAACCAATGAACTCAACGAAGGTATATTTTACCTTTGTTTCAATGGAATAGTTTTAGCATGCAAAAATTGCCTCAATCTTTACTTTCCACTCAAGGTAAGCATTAGAAACGTTCTTTCTAGAGAAGGAAGAAATATTCGACTTTAGTACATCTCTGTTACATTCCTTTTTAAGAACATATTCAGACTCAACATCAGCACCATCAGACTTTGGGTCTGGATCAGCTATGTCAACCTCCTTTCTTTTAGAAGTTTGATCATTAGAGATTGAATGATTAGTAAGGCCTCAGTAAGCTTTTGAAAACTATCAACCATTTTTCTCTCTTGATTGGAAATGGTCTGAGCAAGAAACTCCATTTGCTCTTTGATCATTGCACTGTCTGCCCTTAAAGCTAAATTTGTTTATTTTTCATCTGGTTCACTTAACCTTGTAAGGCCTCAATCAACAAAGGGTTGTACTCCTTAGTTGAGTCACCTTTAACACCTTTATTACTCTAATCATCTCTTCCTTTAACGACACTTGATAAAGTCATCATTGAAATTCACTTTGATACCAACTAATGCGGAACCCACATGATCTGGAACAAATACTAGAGAGAAATCAGTTTTGAATATCAAAATATCACAATAATAATCATAAAATATAAAGTAAATAAAAAGAAGAATGAGATAGGGAACTCTATAAAACTCTTGAACAAGGCTGTTCAAAATCCTCAATAATCAGGTGGACTCCAATGAAACCCCTAATTTAGAGGAACTAGAAACGTCGACCAAAGGAAAAAGCTTGAATCAGGGGCGAAGCCATGCTGGCCCCCATAAAATGTAAAATTATTATTTTGGCCCTTAATTTTTTTTAAAATTTTAAATTAGTAAAAATAAAATTACAGTTTGACCTCTCCTAAAATTATAAAAATTTGATTTAATTCTTTATAAATTATAAAGATATAAACTATAAAAAAATAAAATTTCGTTCGGCCCCCTAAAAAAAATTTCTGGCTTTCACACTAACTTGAATCCTCTACCACTTCGAAAGAACTTGAAAAGGAAACAAACTTCAAAAAAATCAAGAGAAAAATCACTTTTAACTCTCAAATTCACAAACTATTTTTCCAAAGTGAGAAAAACTTCAATATTCATTAACTTGGTCTAAAAGTGGGTGGCAAATGTCCAATGAAAAAAAAATGAAAGAGATACAAAAAAAATTTTAAAAAAAGATTTAAAATAAAGATAAGAGGTAAAAAAAACAATTTAAAAGAGAAAAATATTTAAATGTCCCCATTATCTCCAAGTCTCCTTATTCAAGCTACCTTCTTATCATTTATTGTATGCGGACGTAATTTACTTGGTATAGAATCAACCAATGTGGGCTGCACTTCTTGTAAAACGGACTATCACAAATTTTGCTTTGATTTTCTTTAGGCTTATTAACAGCTAATCCGTAAAGTCCATTGGATCTGTCACGACTCTTTTTCTAATTCAATCCAACAAGAGCATGGCCGAAAGAGAAATTTATTTCAGAACTCCAAAATTGATCCAACAAAAGTTAAACTTGGACTTCTTAACGTCACACTCATCATAAGCCTCATTCAAGCTAATATAAATGATTTCTTGAATAAGAATTCAATTTGATTTTCACTTGTCTCACCTTGCTTTTAATAATTAGCCCATTAGGCAAAGTCATGTTTTGTGGCTTCGGTCTACAACTCATGGGTTGGTATCATCTTCATTTATGAATTCAACATATGTTATTTTTAGGAAAAATAAATACCCAATCAATAAATCACTGTCTAAATTTTTTTTTATATTTTTTATAGTTAAAATGATGGTCAATATATTGATTGAGTCTTAACTTAATTGATAAGAATATTATTATTAATGTAAGGACGTGAGTTGAAGTGTACTAAGTGTATTATGATCTTATTTATAAAACAGAGAAAAATTGAAAATTGAAAATGTCCAAAAAAGCAGAGAGTGAATGCACGTTTTATATAAATTAATGAAACAGACCAAGTCTAGGCAGCGTAAAGTCTATACATGGTAATAACATATGTATCAGTCTTATATTCTTCTTCTAAATGTTAATATGGTATAAGCCATGTTGTATTAATCATATTAAAATTCTATCATGTTCAAAATTACTAATTACCAACTTGTACATAGATTCTTTTCTTTATTTTTTATATTAATTTCTTCCCAGGCCACTCCATGGTTCAACCTAAGCTAGGTTTAGGTTGGGGAGGCAGTTTTTAACAATACGAAGGCTTTAGCTGCAACGTGTTTGGTTTCCATGGAAAACGACTTACCAAAACAGACACAATGTGTTTCTTGTAATAAAAAAACACTTCCCTAATGCATACTCGAGACGGATTCCCCTCTCTTTAACCTAAACTTGCTATATATGTATATATATAAATCCAACTCTCATGAAAGTTACCAGTGGATCAATACTTTGTTGATGATGGAAGACAAGTTTATTATCTGTGTTTGAAAATATGCCTACCCAATAAAGGTTTTATGAGAGGTAAATCTAGATGGTTTAGGAGAGAAACGATCTTTAACTTTGTAATTATAATAAAAGGAAGATACCAGTCCCTGGACAGTTGTATGCCCCTTTCACTTTCATCTTTTCTATCTTATTTTTCTCATTTTTTTTTTCTTCGAAAACCTACCAGTCACTATCATTCCAAGCAAACTCCTACAAGCAACCGACACCTCCTTTTCCTTTTCTCTTCCTCGTTATTTTTTTTTTCTCATCATCCAAATTGGGAATCATTACTTAGTTTAATAATAATATGAAAAAATATACTATTGGGTGTGGTTATAGTATTCAAAACATTATCTGGTTTATTGTAGGCTGTTGGCTTCACTTTAACCAAACTGTTGGTATAGTATTCAAAACTTTTAACTGTTGACAAAAAAATAAAGAAAAAATTAAAAAACTAAAAAGAAATATCCTGGAACTGGGTACTTGAACCCTGTAAGGGAAGGCATTCTCTTAGTGGGTCCCTTTGGACCACCCTTAATTTGTCATCCTGTTAGAAGGGATAAGCTCATAGGAACTCAAAACTGTCATTTTTTTCTTGGTTGAAAGGTTTAATCTCTCACTCCAAAGAGCTAGAGGACACCATTTGTGCTGGTGGCCTTTGCTCTCATCACTCATAATTCCACATAAAACTCCTTGTAAAGCCACCTTTTTTGATCCAATAATTCAAATCCCTTCACCCACCTCACTTCCTATAATAACTCCCCCATTTGAATCAGATTCCATTTCCTAAAAAATATGATTCACCAAGAGATGGATATTGATCATGAATGGGTTTTCCTCCCTGATAATAGATTCCTGGATATCAA
This sequence comes from Gossypium hirsutum, assembly GCF_007990345.1. Classification (NCBI taxonomy): domain Eukaryota; kingdom Viridiplantae; phylum Streptophyta; class Magnoliopsida; order Malvales; family Malvaceae; genus Gossypium; species Gossypium hirsutum. Next base: position 97,809,037 of record NC_053434.1, read on the forward strand.
TCAAGACCATGGAGGAAAACGAGTTTCTGATTCAAACCTTGTTTTCTTCACAGACTACTTCGATGAAGAACAGTCTCCGCCGTCAGGGAATTCAGGGAAGATAGCTAAACAAGTTGTCCCAGTTCCATTTCCATTGGAACCAAGAATCCTTAAGGTTCCAGAAAATGAACTAGGGAAGGAAATCACCAAAAGGGTACCTCTTGATTTCAGTTCTACACCATCCATGATCCTTGAGAAGATCAAAGAAGCTGGTATGGAATCAGTTGGAGGTGATAAAGAAGTGAAGACACAAGTTTCGTTTAGGAAACCAAGTTACAACAACAATGAATCTGTCGACATGACCAACAAAATGGACTCACCAAGGTCCACTACGAAAGGAGTTATCCCTCAATTGGATGCTGCAGGTACGTTTAATTTTGACGATGAAACTGGATTTTTGGAGAACATGAGTTCCCCCAAAATAAAAGATTTGGTGGAAAAGAAAGCTGAGAATAAAGATGTAAACTGGGAAGAAAGCTCTGGTGGCCTTAATTTATGGAAATGGAGTTTGACTGGTATCGGAGCCATCTGCTCTTTTGGTGTTGCTGCGGCTACTTTTTGCATCATCATTTTTGGAACTCAACAAAGGAACAAACAACAACTGAACCAGAAACTGCTGTTCCAACGTTACAGTGATGACAAGGTATGAAAATTTTCTCACTTTTTCTTGTCTATTTTTTTAACTTTCCTGGAAAATTGAGAATCTTTGTAAATTTATAGTTTTAACTGATCTGATATTTGTTAAATAAAACATGTTGATGTGAACATTAGAGATATATTTTGTCTTCTTTATTACCCCTACAATGCAAATAATAATGAAAAGGATATACACATTTCATCATTTAAGAGTCCAAATTAAAAAGCAACACCATTTCTTCCAAATTACATCACATTAAATTTAGGCCCATTTTTAGATAATACTTGTAGATTAAGTAACTTAATTTGTTGTTATTGTAGAGGATGAAGCAAGTGGTTCATCACACAACTAAACTCAATGAAGTAATTTCAGTGGTGAGAGGAGTACCAATCACCAGAGCTCAAATAACATTCGGTGGTTACTATGATGGTATTTAAAGCAATGTTGCTTGGAGAAATCTGGACCACTCATCTGCTGTTGTTCTCCAAGTGTCAAGGATTTATTATGCCAGTTCTATACAAGAATGTTAAATAGGGGTATCTGTGTTTTTGTACATAATAAAATGGTAAATGGATTGTGAATCCTGCTTGTAGTCCTGAAAATTCTATATTATAGTGTTTATTTAGCCACTTATAATAGATGCTTGCATCATTGGCATATGCAAGCATAGTTTTTAAACTGTGGGAGTTGATATTAGTGAAATGTCTACAAATTCAGCACTTATATTATATAAATATTGAGGAACATTAAATTTACTAAGATTTTTATCATTTCTCATCTCTCCATTCAGATTTGTTCTCTTGAATGGTTTCTACATATGCCATCTCCCTTGCAAAAAATAACATATCTTAATTCACAAAATAAAGAAATTGAATATCACAGTACAGTTTCAAAGGTCAAAGGAAAATTTGAAAATGGATGAAATGTTACAAAAAATTAAATTTTGTGTTTATTAATTAAACAACATAAATGATATTTTTTTGGTCTCCTTAATTATTTGGGTCCATACTACATAATAGTCAAATTTATTAATCAACTAGCCACTATTATTTGCGTGACTTAAGATTGAGTCTGGATTTCAGCAATTTTTTAATGTAGTCAATGTTATTCGGATTTTTTTTTCTTGGTAGTAAATTAAAATAATAAACTTTAAGTTTTATTTCGATACAAAATACCGTTGGTACTAATTATATCAGTGCTTACCGATTGATTCGCCTTTACCGACCGAAATATGGTATATCAGTAGATAAAAAAATGAATTTTAAATTATAATTTTAGATTTAAAGTTAAATATTTTATTCTTTATTTTGGATTTTTGGAAGATTAAAATATGTCATAAGTCCATTTAGTCTTTTAAATTTTGAAATTTACTCATACTTTTATTTTTAAGAATTTAATTTATCTATTTTTTAGATTTTAAAACAACGTTAATAGTTGAACTTGAATTTTAAATTCTAAAAAATATATGGACTAAATTCTAAATTTTTTTAATAGTAGAAGAATTTAAGGTATATTTTTAAATTTTTCGAATTATGGATAATATAGGATGATCTTATTGTTTAATTTATGGAATACTTTTTTTACTTGTTCATTTTGAAATTGTTTGATGATAGATTGTATTTGCAAGGCTTATTAAAAAGTATTTTATATAATTGATTAATATTTTATATTTAATATTTATAAATATTATATATAAATTTTTTAAATAGCAATAAATACGAAATAAACCAATATAATATTAACTTTATTAATAAAAATAAAAACAATCAAATATATTTAAGTGCATATATTTTTTTAATCAATTAAAATTATTGTTGGTTTGGTTTCGGAGATCACTTATCCACAAAGCATGAGTAACTCATTCTATAATCCATTTTTTTTTTAATTTCAATTTTTAATCTCCCTTAGGTGGGTTTTAATCAATTTTTAATCATGTGCAGGTCATCAATTAGCTGTCAAATGAGTTTTAATTTAAAATTCCATGAAGATATTTTAATAAGCAAAGAAAAGAAAAGAGAATGACCCAAAGCAATCCAAACAAATAAGATTGATTTAGCCATGTCCCACCACCCCCCCCCCCCAACAACATTGAATGTTCTATCTTATGCAAAATTATGGAAATAATAAATTTGTGGTATAAGTTTCAATATAAATGACTGATGTGATTGGGTTCCTGGAAGGATGTGTAGGATACTCTGAATCATTGCTGCAAGTTGGGTGAGAATGCGGGTGCCATGTTTACAGAAATGCTCCAAATGCCAAAATAAAAGATCCAGAATATGCAAATTTGATTTTGGCTTTGGGTTGGAATCTTGAATTTTGGGTTTGGTTTTGTGGGCAAACAACAACTTCCTACATTTGGTCAAATCAACTTGGATCTACTAGTATTTTGTATGCCAAGCTTCTCTCCTTTCTATTTCCAATCAAATTGGGTTTATCTACAAATTTAACTCATCAAATCTCTCTTTCCCACTTTGCAACACGTTTTATGTAATGATTCTAAGAAAACGGAATTTCTTTAAATTCACTAAACTTTTATTTTTAGAACATGAAAATACTAACAAACAATATTTAGAAAACTTTCAAAAATTACAAAAAAAAAAGAATAGCATTTTTCTTGTTTATTTATTTTTTAGAATTTAAAATATTTAACAATACTAAATATAAAATTATACAAAATTTAAAAAATATGTAATTTATATTTTTTTAATTAAATTGACTTGCATTTTATTCAAATAAAAAGTAAAGTAAAAAACAATTACCTAAACTAAAAACAAAGGCCCATAAAAAACCAAAACCAACCTTATTTCAAAATCCCTAAAAAACTCAATCTCTAAGTAAACAACCATTCCTAACAAAACCCTAAAGAAACCATCTCGCAACCAATCTTCGTCTTCGACAATCACTAGCCTTCTCAACAAATCTTCTTTCCAAGCTTTAAAAAAATGGCCGTCAACAACCCAGATCTTATTATGGTCAAAGGCATATCCTTTATGAGTGATTTTACTCACTATTTTGGTTGCTCTTTCACTAAAACAACTTTTAGATTTGAAATGCCTTACCACTTGCCTCCTCATTTTCTTCTCTAAAAAATCGAAGTATTCTCCTTCTAACACTCCGATCTATATTTCCTTATCTTTCAAATCTGTGATGTTCCTTCGATTTCACCACAATCCTGTCAACTACCCCCTCTTCCACCTTGTCTGTCATCCTCAACAGCCCAAACTACCGAATTAGAAAGGCCATTAGCCAAATAAGTATTCACATCCTCGTTTAACCCTTTTTTGTTATGATGTGTGTTATTTTGTATCTAAAATGTAAGCCCTAATTTCATATTTATCCCTCTTCCTCACTTTGTATCTTTTTCATAATAGTTAATGCGTCACCTTAAACTTCAACTCTTAAGAAGCCTGACTCTACCCCGAATCAAATCGCCTGAACACATACAAGTGCCTTTGTTGCAAATGTCGTAGGTATGTACTCGTTATTATAAAATTTTACTTTTAAAACTTGACTTGATGAGTTTCTAATGACAATTCCTATACATGACTTGTGTTGTTTATCAAACGCAGCATCAAAGTTGACTTTAACATTCATACCCTCCTGTAACACCTCTAACCCGTATCTGTCACCGGAATAGGGTTACGAAGCATTACCATAAAAACATAACTTAAAATCATCCATTTCCAAACATTTCATAAATCATAGCATAATCCATTCAAACACAAGCATATCATCCCTTATTCGAGCACTCGAGGCCCTAGAAACACTTTAGAAATGATTTAAGACTAAATTGGAAACATATGAAATCTTAGGGAAAAATTTAGAAAAATTCACATTGTAGGGGTCACACGACTGTATGGCCAGGCTGTGTGACCACATGACTGAGACACAAGGCCGTGTCCCAGCCCATGCCCGTGCCCATGTAACTCTCTGAGTTTGGTTACACGGCCAAACCACATGCTTGTGTGCCAGGCCGTGTGCTAGGCCATGTAACTGCTTGACTTGCAACCCTTAAAACCTACAAGAGACACACAGTCGTGTCGCATGGCCATGTGTCACACACGACTGAGACACACTCCCATGTCTTAAGTCGTGTGGACAAGAATTAGGCCAAAATCAAGCCATTTATTTCACCCAATTCAAGCATAAACCTACAAGCCATTTGCACATATAACCAAGACTTTAAATCATGTCCAAAACATGCATAATAAAATCAATTCAATAAGTTATTTACTTATACAACCAATATGTCAATAAGACACCTCAATCACAACAATCGAATATACTTAAACATATGCATATTTTAGCCATTCATCAACCATTCACATCTAACCTATTTCCATACCAAACTTACCATAATTCACCACATAACAAATGGCGTCATAACATACCAAATTGGTTATTCAAAACATACATTTACTTACTGTAACAGCCTAATTTTCAGTGATGTCGGAAATAGTGGTTTGAGACCACCAAATCCGATAAGTGAGCTTTATATTTTATTATTTAGTGTTTATGACCTCAATTTCATAAACCGAGTCGTAAATATTTTTATAAATATTTACAGAGTGTCATTAAGTTAGTATAAAAGTTTCGTTAGAAAATTTTAACGTTTTGATAGTTAATCAAGTAAAAAGGACTAAATTGAAAAATGTGCAAAACTTACTAATTAAAGAAATAGTGATTAAATAGCTTAAATGGTGAATAAAGGAGGACCAAAGAGACAATTAAACATTTATTAGAAGGTTGAAATGGCATTTGCATAGAAAAATCTTGAAATTTGATGACTTAGGGGCAAAATAGTCATTTTGGAATTAAGGTAAAAAATAAAACAAAGACTAAATTGAAAATCTACATTAAGGTAAAAATTAAAACAAACATAGGAGAGCTTATAAAGCTGGTTTTTTCACATTTTTACATCATGTGAGTTCAATTCTTGCTCTTTTCTTGAAATTTGTGTTTTTAAGACTTTTACAATAAGGTCGAACTATCTATTTCATTAGTTTTTAATTTTATGGGTAATTTTGAAAGTTACAATTGATGAGTGCTAGATTTTTATGATGAATTAACATGGATTTAGAACTTTAATTTTATTATATGATGATATTATCAAGTGATTTCAATAGAAATTGATTTTAGGACCAAATTGTGAAAAGATTTAATATTAGGGTTTGATACTAAAATTATATTGATCAAAGGTTGCATAATAGTTTAGAATATTTAGATAAATTTTCAATTGAAAAAAATTAGCTCATTTGATAGGTTAATTGGTGAGGGACTAAATTGTAAAAATTGTAAATGTTGTGCTAATTGTACAATTTCAAAAATTGAGGGATATTAATTGCGAAGTGAATTGAAATTGAAATATATGCTAATGAATAATTTTACATTTTAGATTAAGAGCCCGTAGATAATCGTGAAAAAGGAAAATTGGTAAAATAGTCCCTGAACTACTACAAATCTACAATTTAACCCAGGTAAGTTCGTATGGTTAAACTTTAATGTTATATATTATATTGATGAATGGTATTATGTATTTATTCATATCAATTTTTGAAAATAAAATTATTGTTAAAATTATGAAATTGAATTAAATGTTCAAAATGAATGGAACACGAGATTGAGTACAGTTGTTCAGTGCAAAAGAGGAATTGACGACAAATTACCCAAGTAAACTGAGGTTCAACATTTGTTTCGAGCTCTCATGTTTACTTTTCGTTTAGCTCTCATGAGCTTCAGTTAACTCATATGAGTTTCTATTTAACCCTAGTGAGTTTTCGTTTAGCTTTTTTGAGCTTCAGTTTAACCCTTATGGGTTTCCGTTCAGCTCTTACGAGCTTCTGTTCAACCCTTATAGGTTTCTTTTTAGCACTTATGTGCTTCTGTGCTGCCTTCAGGCTTCTGTATACGATGTACTCATATCCGTAAGACGTTTTCTGATTTGACAAGGTTGGTAAGAGATATATGGAATTAATGTCTGAAGATTTAAAGTTATTTTGATATCAATCTGAAATAAGTGAATTCATCGATTGAAGTTGTGTTTGGCAAGAATAGTATATTGAATGATTTACTTAAATGAATTGTAATAGTATGTTCAGTAAGATTTATGTTTAAAAACCATCGAACTTACTAAGCTTCATTAAGCTTACTTGTGTTGTTTAATGTTCTTTGTAGATTTTCGAGAAATCGGGAGGTCGGATCAACACTTTGGATCACACTATCCAACTTGCTCTGGTAGATTTTGCTATATATACTATGGTTTATATGGCATGTGTAGGGATTGAAATGGCTGTGTAAATGTTAAGAATTATATTTTTTTTATGTTTCAAATCAACTAATATATATAGTTTTGTCATGTTTGGTATAAGTGTTACTGTGGTTAATGGATAAATAATTCCTAAGCATAATAGTGAATGAATTGGTAAAACATGTTGATGTAGATAGTTACTGTGAAATTTTATTTATGTTCTAGTTTATAATGTTTGAATATATAACCATATCAAAGTGAAGAATTGATTGTTTTGAAGATCTTAAAGATCTTGTTGTAGCCTATAAATATGCAATTTGAATTGTTTAGGTTGAAGTCAAGAATGGGTGAGAAAAGAGGCCATAAAATGGCCTATTTTCGTCCATACGAGCAGAGACAATGGCGTTTTTCTTAGTCCTGTATGACACACAATCTAGCACATGGGCATGTGGACTGGTTGTGTATCCCTTGTATCTTAAAATTTAGAAATAGAATGCTCAGGTTTTTACATACGGCCTAGCACACAGGCGTGTGACTTGGTCGTGTGACCCCTGCACCTTCCACATGGCTTAGCACACAGGCGTGTGGCTTGGCTGTGTAACTTAAGTCAGAGAGTTACACGGGTATGGACACAGGCTAGGACATGGTCGTGTGCCTCACATCGAATGTCCACATGGCCTAAGACACGAGCATGTCTTCTGGCCATGTGAGCTACATGGCCGGCCACACGAGCATGTGTCCCCTGCTCCTAAGAAAATTTTTAAGATTTTGGCAAAATTCCCTGAGTATCCGGTTTAGTCTCGATTCACTTCTAAGGTTTATATTGGGCCTCCATAGCTTATACAAGGGACAATATTAGTATTTTATGATTGGTTTTTGATATGTTATTAAGTGTTATAAAATGTTCGTATTTATTCTATAAAGTCTGGTAATGTTTCATAACTCTATTCCTACTATGGATAAGTGTTATAGGTGTTACACTTAGCCATATCAACACCAACCATCAAAGCATCAAAATGCAAAAAGCACACTAAACATAATATCATATATACATGCCAAACATAACAACTAGATCATTAAGCACAAGTCCATCTATACATGCAATTATAACCATGACTAAAACATCAAAATCTACCAATATAATCTCTGGATAGTGTGATAGGTCTTCAATGAGCTTCCAAACCGATTGAGCTTCTATAAAACATCAGAAAGAAAATTATGTAAGCATATAATACTTAGTAAGTTCGTAAATCATGAACATAGCAGACCATTTTAATGCAAAATCTTATAAAATAAACATGAATCAATCCAACATAAGCTTGGCACAAGCTTGAGCATCACCAACAACTCAAGTTAGTGCTTAAAAACATAACTTAACAAAATCATCACATGATAAGATAGAATTCATGAACATAGTATCTTTGAATTCATACTTTCCATAATCATGAAGATACATACATTGATCATTGATATTTCATACATTTCCATAGGTTCATAATATATTTGATTGTAACACTTACCGTTCCTTCCATTTTCATGCCCTTTGAATCATTTAGAATAATATCAGACACATGGGAAGCTTACACAAAGTGTGCTAAACATATGGTCAAAACCATTCATTTCCTTTTCCTTTACATCATTGCTCAGTCGAGCCATAAAGGGGTCTGCTCACGCAAGCTGGCGATCAAAATGTAGCTACACGATACCGCTCACACAAGCTGATGAGTATCCACAACAAATTTCAGAACTCAGCCATCCGTAGGACATTCAGGACCAGCATCCGAAACATGGTATGTAACAGCCCGGTTTAGACCCTAGTTAGAATAGTGGTTTCAAAACCAAAAATTTGAGGCCGTAAAATTATTTTAATATTATTTTTGGTATTTACAGCATATTATTTGATATGTGAGAAAATTTCGTGAATTAATTTTACCGTTTGAACGGTTAATTTAGAAAAAAGACTTAATCGCGTAAAATGTAAAAGTAGCATGCTATAAGTTAAAGTGTCTATTTGCTTTGATTAATTAAATATGAAGTCATTAAAATGGAATTTGACCATTGAACTAAAGCATGGATGGTAATGGACATTAATTATATGGCTTTCTAATTAAATTTCAAAGGTTATTTTTGTAAATGGTGTATTAATATATAATAAAATAAAGTAAAACAAAATGACCATTATCATTCATATTTTTGTGGCTGAATGGAAGAAAGAAAGAAAACATTTGAAGGTTTTTAAGGTTCGGCCTTGCTCCAAGCTGAATTAAGGTATGGACTTTAGTCAATTTTCGATAATTTTTACATTTTTGAGATCGTTGTTTCGTCTATTACCTAGCCCATGTTTCAATTTTTGGAATTGATGATGAATTTGAGATTTTACATGGTTGATAATGTGATGAATTTGTTTTTTGATGATGAAAAATAAATCTTTTTTGATAGATTATTATGTTTAATTAAGTGATTTTTATAAAAATGTGAATTAAGTACTAAATTGAGAAATTTGTAAATTGAGGGGTCAAAATGTGAAATAAATTGAATTAATGGGCTTCTAGGGACCCAAGGTGAATTCGGCCTAACATGGGCATAGTGAAATTTTGAGTATTTTGTGTTGTTTTGAAATAGGGATTAAATTGTGAAAATATGAAATGTTAGAGGCTAAAATGAAAAATGCCCAAATTATGTATTTTTGGATGAAATTGAATGAATATGTTATTAAACAAGCCATATTTGTATTGAATTAGATCAAGAAAAGAGGAAATCGGATTTGGATCAGAGAAAAATAGAAAATTGTCGAATAATCGTCCGGTCTGTTTGTGTCCGTACGAGGTAAGTTTATAAGTAAAAAAATGTTAATAAATTGAAATGTAAATGTATTATATGTGCCGAATTAATTTGTATTTATATGTAGATGGCTGAATGGAATTAAGCATTTGATGACTTATTTTGAGCATAAGTTGATTTAATTATGCAGTTGAAAATCCCAATCAAACTTTAAGAATTGTACAGAATACTGGTGTCATAACATGTAAGCTTCTGAGATGTGAGATATCATGTCAGACCCTGTCTGGGATAGTGGCATTGATATATGATTTCGTGTATGACCACATCTGGGACGTTGGCATCGATTTGAAATTTACGTGTAATACCATATCTAGGACATTGGCATCGTATTTAATTTCGTGTAAGACCCTGTTTGGGACAATGGCATCAATATTTGATTACATATAACTAGGGGTGAGCATTCGATCGAATCGAATCGAATCGAATCAAATCGAAAATTTTTGAGTTAATCGAGTTTTCGAATCTTATTTTATCATCCTAACTTTATTTGAAATTTTCTCGAATCGAGTCGAGTGAGATGGAATTCGAATCGAATCAAATCGAATATATTTGTTCGAGTTAAGTTTTTAAAAAAATGACTAGCGTTATTTATTTTTATGTAATTTTTAAAAAAAATAATTTTCTTTAAAGTTTTTAAACATGATCATACAACAAAAAATTAAAGTAAATAAGTGAATAAATACAAGCGACACAACATCAATCCAAATAAACAACATTAGTCCAAAAAAACAAAAAAAAAATACAGCAAGATTATAATAAAAAAACATAAGTAAAAGTCAAAGTAAACAACATGAGTCGAAGTAAACAACGACATTATAATAAAAAAAACATAAGAAAAAGTCCAAAATACAATAGAAACCTACACCACTCCAAACAAAAAAAAATAACACAACAAAAGTTCAATTAACCAACAACAATAACAAACCAAACCAAACTAATAACAATAACACATAAGCTCAAAAACCATTATAGAATAGTTTAAGTTTCTTCATGAGTCCAAATAAACAACAAAAACAATATAACAACATTGTAATTTAAAAAAAAAAATAAGCAAAGTCCAAAATACAATAGAAACCTACAGTAGTCCAAAAAAAAAAGAAAAAAGAACACAACAAAAGCTCAATTATCCAACAACAATAACAAACCAAACCAAACTAATAACAATAACACATCAGTTCAAAAACCACTATAGAATAGTTTAACTTTCTTCTTGTGCTTCAATCACAGTTGATAATCTTGAAACATCTAGTAAAAGTATTGATTGAGTTAGTTAAATGATAAAAAATGTTTGCAAAAATAAATTAAATAAACATTTAACTTTATAAACTAATTCTAAGTATGTTACCTTCTTGATCTTCGGGTATTTTGAATAAATCTAACAAATTTAAAACAAAAGTGTTAGTTAAATTATGGGAATGCTTACTAATATAAATAATACAAAAGCTTATTTTATAAATTAAAATTTATATATTACCATCTTCCATGGTTTGAAGTTCATCAACATAATCTTCAAGATTGATGGCATCATTAGATTTTCGAAGCTAATCTTGTGTGCAAACTAAAGCCTCGACCATGAGAGGAGTTAGAGAACTTCTAAAACTATCGAGAACACGTCCACCCGTGCTAAATGCACTTTCCGAGGCAACTGTTGAGATAGGAATAGCAAGAATATCTCGAGCCATTTGTGCAAGAATAGGGAATCTAGGACTGTTCATTTTCCACCACAATAGTAAATCAAATGAACTTGAATTGTTTACTTCTTCATCTTCACCCAAATATCTATCCAACTCAAATTTTCTTTCTAATCCAACTTGTTTCTTCCTCTTAAGGCATTTTTGTTTGGCCAAGCCCGTTTTCATTTCTGACTGATCTATTTCCATTGAACTGCAAAGATTTGTTAAAGAACTAGATCTACCTTCAAACAATTCAATTCTCCCTGCATTAGAAGAATACTCATTGAACAAACAATGCAATTCTTTATCAATCATTTTCATAATGTCATTAGCAACATTAGGAAAAAACAAGTTGACCCCAAAGTCCAAAAAACTCATTTTACATCGCGGATCAAAGATGACCGCCAAGTAAATTAGCATGTTGATCTTGTTTCCTTCAACCCAATACTTATTATATTTCTCTCTCATTTTGGAAGTCATAGAAATTATGTCTAGATCTCCACAATCTTGCCACCCATCAAAAAGACAATGTACATCCGTCAATACTTCAAAAAGTGAATGAGAGGTAACATGCAAAGATCCGGACACCTTCAATGTAAGATGATAAAAAGGCTCCAATACTTTTATAACTCTTCGAACAATTTCCCAATCATCAAATGTAGGAACTCCATCTCCAGTAGTAAGATCAAGAAAAAAATTATGGTTATCACGTACATATGATTCAAATGCACGCTCATATTTTTCGGCGACCTTTAACATCATATATGTTGAGTTCCATCTAGTAGGCACATCTAAACACAATTGAGCCTTACTATCTGTCATTTCTTCTTTTACCCGTTGGTTGAATTTTGTCAACCTCGATGGTGATGCTCTTATTTACCTCACAACACCTCTAACTCGATCCACGGACACAAAAGCATCCTTAATATCGTATTGCACAATGGGATTAAGAATGTGTGCAACACATCTCATATGAAAAAATTTTCCATTTGCAATAGAAGCATTTCGATGATTGAATTTCTTTCTCAAATATTCAATGGCAACACTATTGGCGGATGCATTATCAACCGTAATATTGAAGACCCTCTCAATCCCCCAATCTCGAAGACATTTTTCAATGGCTTGACCTATGCTTTCACCTCTATAAGCTGATATTGGGCAAAAATTTATAATCCTTTTTTGCAACCTTCACTCATCATCCACCCAATGTGTTGTTAAAACCATATAAGATATCCTCTGCAATGAAGTCCAAGTGTCTGTAGTCAAACAAACTCTACTTATATCTTTTTCAAAACAGTTCTTCATCACACTCTCCATGGAGTTAAATAAATCAAGACAATCCCTTCTAATTGTCTAACGAGATGGAAGAGTAAACCGTGGGCATGCTATAGAAAGAAAGTATTTGAAACCCTCTCCCTCTACAATTTTAAAAGGTAGTTCATCCACAATTATCATATGAACTAATGCTTTTCTAACAGCATCTTTATCAAACACCCAAGTTGATAAATCTGTTGTTTCTTGGCTAACCTTTACAAATGCTAATTCTGATTGCTTCGGATTAGAAATATTACCTTGAGGTCTTTTTAGGCATGTTTTCAAATGGTTATTCAAATTTGTTGTAGAACCCGAAGTTGATTCCATGGTGTAAGTAACATCACAGGTATTGCACCTTGCTCTCTTCTCCCCTTCTTTGGTCACAAATTTGGTGAAATGGTTCCAACAAGCTGATCTTGGAGTAATATTTTTTCGAACATTTTCATTGGTTGTTGTTTGATCATCTTTACTTAGGGAATAATTTTGTGAACTTTGAGTTGAACTATCTCGCTTTGGATCACTCATCTACAAGTAAACATTTGTTGCAATCACTAACCATGACCAATAATTGATTTAAAATCAAACTTAATAAATTAGTTAAATTAAAAATTAATTAATATAATAGTATAAGAGCATAAATTAATTAATATAATAGTACAATAGCATAAATTAAAAATAGATAGCACTTAATAACACATTATAAGGATACTAATTCATATTTGTTAAGGCCTGTTTTGAAGAATAGATAGCACTTAATAAGAAATAAGAATACTTATATCTTATATCTGTTGAGGCCTTGTAGAAGTTGTTTTCTTATTTCTTCACACTCTTCATCACATTATAGTGGATAAAGCTAAAATCCCCTGAACCCCCATCATCGCCCACTGCTGTAGGTTTTTTCTTCTTCAATCATTGAAGAAAAATTAGCTAATTCATAAGGAAAAAAATCATACGAGAATTTACTAATTACAACTTGAACCAGTAATACAAAATTAATTAACTAATTAACTCATTCATAGTAAGTAATACACATAAACCTAGTATCATCGGATCACATTTTGATGGGAGAATTGTAATGCAATCCATACAACGAAGAATTTTAATACTAATTGATTTCTTCCAAAATGTTCTTCATACAAAATGAATTAAGATTTCCTCACTTTTTAGCCAAAACAAAATTATATTGAAGAAATAAGAAAACAACTTCTACAAGGCCTCAACAGATCAAAACTTTTGTCAATATTCCAACTCACCACGTTTGATTAGTTCTTCCTTTAGTGGTTCAGGTATTTGTCGAATAAAACTGGCATTTGCATCTGCAATCAACTTCTTCCTACACAAAAGTAGTTGAAGGTAAGAATCAAGGTTTGACATTTATGACGTTGACACAAATTGTGGGGATATTATTGTAATAAAAAGAAAAGGAATTAAAAAGGAAAAAAGAGTGTGTAGTGCATATAGCAAAGGAAATAGAAAGGCCATTTGTTATGTTTTACTCTTGGAAAATTGCAAAAACTTGCTGCAAAGAAAAGGGGCATACAAATTGAAATCCATGGTGAAAGGGAACCAGACATCACACAGCATCCCTCATAAAACAAACATTACATCTCAAAATGACCATTTATCCTAAAACGATACATTATGAACAAAACCCGCAGCATTTTTGCAGGCAAGAAAGCAAACTAAACTCTTGCAAACTAAACATAAGCTCAAATCAGTTCAATCACAGCAACACTTCTATCTCATTATCCAGGTCCATGTATGCGCATGTTTATATCAAGGTTGAGTAATAAATAAGCCTTAGGTTTGAAAAATAATGCTTGAAAGCATTTTATTGACTCAAAAGCTCTGGGGAACCAAATCAGCCTTGGCTTGGAAAAAGAAAAAAAATTGTCTTTCTTTGCAAGTATATGCTTCTACAGAAGTTTATCATACATGCCAACAATTTACACCATTTTGATGAAAATCTACAGCAAGAAGAATGCATCAAAATTCCTAAAGAAATCATGCATGCAAAGTAAACATAAAAATTAAATTACCCATACATGGACGTGTTACATAACAGTTCAACAAAGACTTACTCGATTTGGAGTAAAGATTTTAATTTGAAGGTTGGGATGAATTAAAAGAAGAAGAAGGATTGTAATTTTAGGGTTTTTTTTAGAAAAATAAAGTTTAAGGTTTCATGGAAATAGGGGTTTGAATAAAGAGTTTAATTTTAGGGTTTCATTTCATACAAAACAGAGTCGGGGGCGGGGAGAATCAGAGAATAAGAAAAATAATTGGAAATTGGAATTGGCTGCAGCTGGGGTATGGGGGGTTTTGAATTGATTTGGATTTGGGGGAGGAATTGGCCAATTGGGTTTTGGGAAAATAATATTTTGGGCAAACGGGCTTGGGTTGGGGTGGGGAAAAAATGAGATAAAATAAAATATTTGGGCTTGGGTTTAGTAATTACTAAAAGCTTAAAATTTAAAAAAAATTAAAAATATAGTTTATATTCAGTTTATTCGAATTATTCTAGTTATTCGAATTCGAGAATTCAACTCGACTCGAACTCGAAATTCGAAAAAAATTCTAGTTGATTCGATTAATTCGATTAACTCGATTCGAATAATTCGAAATTCAAATTTTTTTCGATTTTTTTGAATCGAATCGAATTTTGCTCACCTCTACATATAATACCACGTCTAGGACGTTGGCATTGTACGAGTTTCCAGAGCTATCCGAGTAACCTTATTGATTCTGAATGGTTCAACGGGCATTCCGAGAAATAAATGAGTATATAAATGTGCATCTGATTCAGGTATGTTGCAATGTATATGAAATTGAGCAATGAAAGTGAGTATGATTATGATCTATGTGAAAATGAGATGTGGTTAATAGCAAGTGAACTATAATCAAATGAATTATATGAGAAATGTGAAATGGTAATTGTGTTTTGCCATATATGATTCTGGTACGTGTGAATTATATATGAAATTCAGAAATGGTGGTGAATATATTTCTAATGACGATATGTGAAATATATTATCATGAATGAAAGAAATGTATACAAATGAATGTGTATTATATGTGCTCATTATATGACCTTGTGGTTCTATGATTCGAACATAAGAAATATGAAACAAGAAAAATGGTTTTGAGATATATTGTTTTGATTTGAAAATTGGATATGAAATAGATATCGAGATGGTGGTGTTATGATGTATGGTTCGTATATATGTAAATTGGCTAGTGAAACATGACATGTTTTGGTTGGTTACGTAATGAATATGTGCAAACTTGATTTATATAATTGATCTAATGGTTAATACTCAAATTTGAAAGCATGGTTTATATGTTCATGGATAAATAAGATAAGTGAAATTTATTAAGGTAGTGATATGTACTATATGAGAAAAATGATTGCATATGTGTATGAAATTAACTAAATTTGGCCTATTGGGTTGAATTGTATATGTACTAGTGATGAATTATTTGCTTATGGCTTACTAAGCTATCAAAGCTTACTCTATGTATTTTTTTTCTACACTTATAGAATTTCGGAGACTTGCTTGGGTTAGAAGTCATGGGAGACCTCATCACACTATATAGTATTTTTTTTGGTAAATAAATGCTTGAGATTTGGTTATGTGGCATGTATAGGCTAGTTTTGATATATTTGGTTTTGAAATTTGTATGTGTATAGCCATGCGAAAATGGCTTGATCATGATGCTAATTTTGGTATTTATATTTGGTCTTGATGTTGGTTATATGACTCAGCAATGAGGAATGGTAAGTAGGATGCATATTCGGCTTATCAGTAACTCATTTTTGAGGTATGGAAAATGGTATAATTTGGCTTAGTAATATGGTAAAATGGCGATTATATTTTGGGTATGTTTGATGGTCATTTGAATAACTATAATTGATATATTATTGTGATGTTAAGTTATGAGATAGCATATTTAGCTTAAAAGATTGAGTGATGGTAATGTGGTTAATGATTCGATTATATGATAATGTTGGTATGTGTTTATTTTTACTATGTAATGACTTGACATTTATGAATGAGTGGTGAGATGCTATTTGAGTTTGAGAATTATGAGAAATGTGCTTTTCTCTGATAATGTCTCGTAACCTAATCTAGCGACGGATTCGGGTTAGGGGTGTTACATGGTAACCCTAATGACATGTCATTTGTATCCTATACATTCCTAAGGTTTAAACAGGGCTCAATAGTCATCGAAACGTCGTTGGATTTTCGTCGTAACTTGATATAATAAATAGCATAATAGAACATAAATCAAATAACATTAAAACGTTATTTAAACATACGAACTTACCTCGATTTTAAAAATGTCAAAATATGATCACTAATCCGAGACTTTATCTTTTCCTCGATCTAGATCCGTATGAGGTCTAACTTTATCTAAATAAGAAAAATAAATCCATTTAATAATAATTCTATTCAATTCAATCCAAAATTCATACTTTTACAAAATTACATTTTTACCCCTAATGTTTTAACTTCTTTACAATTTAGTCCTTAAGTACGTAAATGACAATTTCTGAAATTTCATCCATATATCATGCTTGCCGATTTACCTAGGGACTCATATCAACCCACACAAATCATCAATTCATAATTTCATCATGATATTTTACTACTTTTACAAATAAGTCCCTAAATGATAATTTTATCAAAAATCACTTTACAAAAGTTATTTATTTAACAATAAGGACTCATAATCTTTCATCAAACTTCATAAATCATGCAAGAAAATTCATGGTGAAACCCTAAACCTTTAACAGTTTTGCAAATTAGTCCATGGGCTAGCTAGATTAAGCTACGACTTCAAAAACATAAAAAACATTTAAAAACGGAAGTGAAATACATACCATGCAATCAAAAGAAGGTGACCAAACCCTAGCTATGGAATTTTGACAATTCCATTAAAGGAAACCAAGTTTCGCAGATGATATCTTTGTTTTCTTTTTTTTTGTTTTTATGATTTTAGCCTTTATTTACTTAATTATATTTTTAACCTTTAAAAACATCCTTAATTTCAATAAATCCAAACCTATAAATTTCCACTACCATAGAACTGGTCTAATTACCACTTAAGGACTTTTACATTAAAGTTTTATAGACATTTGATACCTTTAGCTACTAGAACTCTACTTTTTCAACTTTTATGATTTAGTCATTTTCACTTAATTAAGCATGCAAACACAAAATTTCTTAATTAAATTTTTATATGGCACTACTAACATACCATAGACATTAAAATAATAAAATAAATATTTTTATGTCAGATTTGTGGTCCCGAAATCACCATTTTGATTTTACTAAAAACGGGTTGTTACATCTCCAATGGTTTTTACTATTCATTTGCCACTATACTGACAGGTACTTTCTTATTTACTCCTTCCAATTTTAGTAAATATTCTGTAATGAATTAAACCAAACTTGCCCCTATTTGTATCCTATTTTTATGAACCAATTTATTTTTGGTTGTCCATAATCCCCATATTACGCACACTATTGTTCTAATTTGATGCTTAAATTTTTTTTCGAATAAAGCCTGTATCCAGTCCTTATACTGTAACTAATCTTGCTCCAAGGTCCACCCAATTCCATGTCTGGACCAAACATCAGGTGTAAATGGGCAGTCTCTAAACACATGATCTGTGGTTTCAGTACTGTTAAAGCACCTCGGATAGTTTATTGCGTTCCCCAATATGTGTTGATGTAGATTAGAAAGAGTAGGACGAAATTTATTTAGGGTTTTCCATACCAAGATTTTTGTTTTTGAGGGTAATTCCACCATCCATAGTTTTTTGTACATGGGCTTGTAATAATTTTGATTTGTTTGTAAATTTGTTGCTCTGTCATTCTGTATTAAATTTTTGCAACCACTTTGCATTGTATAAACCCTTGAAGCTTCCTATCTTCATGCCATTCTATCTACTTATTGCTCAATAGGAAGGGAAATACATAAAATCCGCTCAGCATCTTCGGAATGAAAGGTGCTTCTAATTAGCTCTTCCCTCTAGCAATTTAAATTTTGTTCAATTAAATATAAAACATATACAAGATTCTAGTCCATTTCAGATAAATGAATCTTATGATCTTCAGTGCCTAAGACCCACACCTCATTCCAAATTCGTATCTGCTTTCGTAAGCCAACTTGCAAACAAATCCCCTTAGCAAGAAGTCCTTTGCCTACCATAAACTTTTTCAGGTATATGATAGTAAGTTTCCCAATCTTGCTTGCAAGAAATTTGAATTTGGATAGTACTACGCTTTTAATGACTTTACTAATAATGAATCTGGATAATAAATTACACACCAACCTTGTTTTGCTAACAATGCCACATTAAACGTCGATAAGCATCTAAAGCCCATTCCATGATATTATTTCAATTCACCAAGCTTCCTCCACTCACACCAATGAATTCCACGTTTATCATTTAGTTTTCCCACCAAAATTGACCCATAATGTTTTCCAATTGTGCACAAAACGATTTTGGTAACAAAAACATGCCATATAGTAGGTAAGAATTGCCTATAGTACTGCTTTTATGAACACCTCATTTCCTCTAATTGACAAAAATCTTGTACTCTACCCCTTGACCTGACTGACCATTTTATCCTTTAGGAGCTGGAAAGTTGTTTTTTTTATCCCTCCCTAACATATTTGATAGACCCAAGTATTTCTCTAGATTTCTTGAGGCTCGTACTTTCAGTATGTTCGCTAATTGCTCCCTCTTCGACTCCGAAACATTTGAGCTGAAATATATCATTGACTTATCAAAATTTATGCATTGACTAGAACAAATTTCATACTCTCGTAAAATGTTTTTAAGGTTATAGGCTCTCCTTTCTATAGCATCCCCAAATAAAATGCAATCATCCGCAAAAAGTAGGTGCATAATAGTTGGACCCTTACAACATACCTTTTCCCCTTTAATAGTACCTTCCCATTACACTAACCTTATTAAAGAAGAAAGGCCTTCACTAAAAATTAAGAATAAATAGGGGCTTAATGGATTACCTTGATGCAACCCCCTCATTGGTTTGAAACGCTCACCCATCTCGCCATTCATGCATACTAAAAAATTGACTAATGTTACACACCGTATAATTAAGGACACAAAGGGCTCTACAAATCCCATCCTATGTATAACTTTTTCCAAAAAAGACCACTTCACCCTATCAAATGCCTTACTCATGTCTAGTTTTAGAGCTAAACTTCCATGTTGTCCATTCTTCTCTATTTTGGAGAATGCATTAATTCATACGCCAATAGAACATTATCTGTAATAAGTCTTCCTAACACAAATGCACCTTGGACTTTATAAATACAAACGTTTAATACTTTTTGGATTTGATTAGTGATGTATCATGAAACTAACTAAAAATACGACAAAGGCAAGTGCACCTATCGATAAATAGTATAGCTATGGTGAGTAGAGATATTGTATCCACGAGGACTAAAAGTATTAGTCATTACTGTTTTCCTATTATTTAGCTGACAAATTGGAGTGATGGGTTTTAAACTAAAATTAGTAACTTAATTTAACTAAGAACTCAACAGAAAATGAATCAGGAAAATAATTGAATAATAACCAATGAGAGAGACAATATCCAGGAAAGAATCCACCTAGACTTCATCTATTATTATGAATCAGAATTAAACAATTTATTTACTTGGTATCTTGATCCATAGAAATCCATAAATTATGCTAATATCTTTTTCGAGAGTAATAGCAACTGAGTCTAAGTTGATTAATTGATATTTCTTTTTAATTAAAACCTCTATTATCGCATTAAAATCAATTTATGGATTCTCCTATTAGATTTTACTCTAATCCGGTAGATTTATGTCATTCTATTTCTAGGATTGCATGCAACTCCATTTAATTATGCTAGATCTACTATTAAACATAGATTTTTGCTCCTCTAATTTAAGCACATTAAACATGAATTAATATCTCAGAAATATTAAAACAAGAAATTAAAACACATAACTAAGAACAAGAATCAAGTATTTATCGCGTAAAACAGAAATCAAATAATAGAATTCATCATAGGTTTCATCTTCCTTAGGTATCTAGGGAATTAGTTCATAATTATGAATAAAAACATCACAAATTCAGAAAAACCAAAAGAAATTAAAAAAAACTCATAAAAACTTCAAAAGAAATTAAAAAGATGTCTTCAATCTTGATGGAAATTGCTTTAGAGTTGGCTCCAATGATGTTTTTTGAGTTATTTTCTTCTATATTCTCTAATGGCTCTCATATCTCTTCTTCTATTTGATATTTATAGACTTTAGAATGCTCAGAAAGCCTAAAAATTGTGTTTTCCCACATGTTTGGGAAGCAAGTTGCGAAATCAACATGATCTGGCACATGGCCGTGTGTCCAGCCTGTGTGGCTTCTAAAATATGCTCTTTTTGTCTGATTTTCTCTCCTTTTTTGCTTCTTTAGTTCCCAAATGCTCAACTAAGTATAAGAATATAAATTCAAAGGATTAGGAGTATCAAATTCACCAATTTGCATAAATAATAATCCAAAAATGCATTAAGAATGGGATTAAAATATATTAGTTTTATCATTTACCAATTAGTCATTGCCTTTGATATAATCTTGTAAATTACTGTCCATAGGCTAATAGGGCGGAAATTTTTTAGGTTGGTTAAACTTTCCACTTTAGGTATAAGAATGATGTTTGTCATATTGACCCTATCAAATGGACCTCCGTCATTTAATATATCAAGACAGAAATCTCCAACCTCTTTCCCAACAATATGCCAATACTTTTGTAAGAAAAGTGTCGAGAAGCCATCACTCTCGGAAGCTTTAGTTGGCCCCATGCTTTTAAGAGCAAGAATAACTTCTTCTTTAGTATATTTTTCAGTTAAGCCTTTATTCATTCTATCTGAAATGCACACCTCAATCCCTGAAAGTATGTACTCAGGATTGCCAACTCCACTTGAGGAAAAGATGTTTTCAAAAAATCTCTTCGCATCCTTCGCCATCTCTCTTTTTTCCGTAGTTATTTAACCCTATTCGTTCTTGAGCTCCTCGACCCGATTTGCTTTTCTTCTTTAAAACACAAAATTATGGAAGAATTTTTTGTTTTTATCTCCTTCTTTTAACCAATTTATCCTTGCTTGTTGCTCCCAATACCTTTCTTCTTTTTCAATTTCCAAATTTAAATAAATTTTGGCATTAATTAGTTTTGCCAAATTCTCATTTATTCTCTCCATTCCATCGAGTTCCTTAATTCGAGCAAGTAATTTCCTTGATAGCCTTCTACGTAATTTTTTTATTCTCATTGCCCATCTTTATAATCCTTTCCCTACTAATTCTAATTTCTCCATCACTCCTCCCCTACTCATTGCCCATAACCTCTTCACAAGATGTCTTCACGGTCCACTATGTTTCAAATCTTAAATCTTCCCTTATTTTACTCATCCCTTTTTGTTTAGTTTGAAAAAATAAAGGAAAATGGTCAAAAAAGGAATAAGACAAATGCCGAATTGTGTATTGAGGAAATAGATCAATCCATTCTTTGTTTGCAACCCCTCTTTCAAGTCGTTCTTTAATATTTGTTTCAGGAAGGTCCTTTCGTTCCTACGTAAACCACCTACCAACATATCACACATCCTTTAATTGACAATTATTCTGAGTTGTCCTAAATTCTTCCATGTGAACTTCATCCCTTAGCAAACTCCCTTCTTTTTCAAAAGAGTATAGAATCTCATTAAAATCACCACAAACCGACCATGCGTAACTTGATTCCTCCCTAGTCTCCTTAACATGTCTCATGCCCACTTCTTCCTTGAGCCTTTAGTGCCCCATAGAATCCAATCATTCGCCAAGTTGATCTTACTTCGCTATCCTCAATGTCAACACTAATGTGATTATTAGAAAAACTCCTCTATCTTATCGATACCTCACATTTTTATCCAAGGCTTAACCCACCCCTTATTCCTATTACCAGCACATTTATACCACAATGAAACCTGTATCAGTGTCTAACTCTTTCGGTCAAGAGCTGTCTAATTTTGTCTAAATAAAGAAGACAACTTAGGGATTGTATAACTTTAGCATATGCTAAAGTCTTCTAACGCCCCGTGGACTCCCCAATCCATGAACGTTCCAACTTAAGATTTTCATTGTGTCCTGTCGGCTTGCCTATTGTCAGCTACTGATATCTTTTTTTTGCAAATTGTTCCTTTATGTTCTCTAGGTCCAACCTCACTTGCATGTGTAAATCAACCTTGTGCTAGAGTGTTTGACCTATGTCTCCTCTTCCATTCTTCAACGGTAGCTCCTCACAATCCTCATCCATATCCTCCTTATCCCCCTCACTTAATAATACTACCCCCTTTCCTATGTCTTAGCTATTCCTACCCTCCAAACTAAACCCTAAAGCATGGTTAATAATCCTCAAGTTATGTCGTGTATGGAAGTTACTCACCACTCTATCGTTATTCCCAACTTCTTGCTTGCTAGCTTCTTTCCCAAAAATTTTCCCCATATTGTCTTCCCTCAACCATATGCTTGGCGTGACGCCCATCTGCATTCCACTTCTTTGAACCCTGGATTAATCCTTTTTCGATAGAATCTGTCTCCATGCCCCAAACATCCACAAAGAAAGCAAAATAAGGACAAATTTTTATATCGAAATTTCACATAAACCGAATCTGACTGGAAAATCAAAATCTTTTTCATTCTTTTCAAAACTTTCTAAAATCTATCTAAACCTTAATGCGCATAAAGTTTTAAAATCCCTGATTAAGCTATTTTGTATCATGTTCTAGGAATTTACTAATAAAATCCCCTAATTGTTGCCCCACATAATCAGAGAAGAAACCCAATGGAAGATTGTGAACTTGCACGCAGAAATTAGCATACACCAACAATACTAAATTTGAATATTCGCCATCTTTTAATCTATGAAGCAGAAGGAGATGGCTATTGAACGTCCAAAGCGTTCTGCTCATCACCCACTCCACATCTACCTCATAAAAGAATCTGAAGAGATAACGTTTCTCACCTAGGTTAGAGATCTAGCTTCCCCCCAACGAGTGTCATAAATTAGCCATCATGTTCTTCATTGCAGGAAAGTGAACCACACTCGCTGTGAGGCAACATCCAATTAAGCATAATTCATACAATGATCTCTGTGGTCTAGCCTCCATCCCAAATTGCATGCATTCATCCTCTTCTTTGTCACGATTTAAAATTGTCAACTCCTTCTCTATTAGTGTCATCTCTACCGCACTTCAACAAATTTAGCTATTCTCGCTTATAATCGAGATTTTGATCCTAACAAAATCAGTTTTTGTAACCGTTACTTGGAGTATCTTCTTTTTTTTTAAAAAAAAAATTCCTTATTGGCGGAAAAAAATCTAATCGTAAGCAAAAACCCAATCATAAAAACCCTAAACTTTGCTAGACAAAATCATGCGACTATGAGAGCAGGCTTGTAATTTATGTTTTTGAATGTATATATAATTGTTATATATTATAATATATTTTCATTTGTTATATTATAATATATTTTCATTTGTTATATTATAATATATTTTCATTTGTTATTTTTATATTATAGAAATAATATACAAATTTTATAAAAAAAATTACAAAAACAACAGTTTTTTTTACTTTTTGGAATCTTAAATCATTTCTATTAATGACAGAAAATCATATTTTTTATATTTTAATTTTTATATAATAAATATTATAAAAATAAATTTTCTAAAAAATTAAAAATATTTTTTTGAATTTATATATATTTATAATTTTTATTTTGAAACGTTATAATTTTCTCTATAATATATGCTATTAAAATATTGTTCCAGAAATTTTATATTCTATAAAAAAAAAGCTAATTTTAAATATTTAATTATTATTTTATTTAATTTACCCCTAAATTCGAATTCATTGATTATTATCAACTTACTAAATATTACCGTCTAATTGACGTCAAATTCATAATATATATAAAAAAATTCAAATAATGAATATTTAAAATTTATATGTAAACTTTAAAATTTATATTTAAACTCACTTGAATAATAATAAAATTAATATCCAAATGTCAATCAACAAATTGCTCAAATCTGTGATTTTAGAATAATCAAAAGCAAAACAAATAATATGAATATAAAGATTTTTCCCTACCATTTTCATATTTCCCAAATAAACCTCTCTTTTCAACGTAACAAATGTTTCGGCACTGACAAAATCAAAAAAATTTTGGGAGCAAAATTAAATTATATATTTTTATAATAATAAAAATATAATTTTGTCATTTTAATAGGTTATATCTTTATATTTTTAGAAGATTAAATCAAATTTTTATTATTTTTAGAAGATCAAAAAATAATTTTATCATTATTAATTTAAAATTTTATAAATTATAAATAACTTAACTAGAAAATTTTTCATTTTAGGAGTTCCAATCCCCTCCCCTGGGAAGAATATGGGAAGAATGCTAGGATATAAGAGGATAGGTTGGGAAGGGATGGTTCGGAGTGGCACATTTTGTTTGGGGGCATGAAGGTTAATAACATTCTTTAAGTCCCCATTGTGCAGCTTATGCAGAGTGACGGTTTATGCTTGGGGTCATTCGACTAATGGGATTTGTCGAACTTGCTTTTGCAACCTTTGAGCTATAACCAGCTTGAATTGTTTCAACACCAATGTCTAAACACAATCGGAGACACAGTGATCCATATATTTCAAGATTGTCAAGTCTAGGAGGCATTATGATAGTTTACATGCATAGACCGGTTACAATATGTAGGTTTTTATAAATTTATCTATATATATCTATATATATAAATAACTAAAAATTTTTAATTAATTATAAAAACATTTATTTATTTTTATTATGTATGACATGAAATAAAAAATAAGAATTGAAGCGAAATCTTTGAGTAACAATCACTGATTGCTAAAATTTAAAAATTAATTTTTTCAGTAGAACCAATTTATTTAGCACTACCTGTGTAAAAATCAATTTAGTACTAATATTTTTGAATATTTTGAGAACCAAAAAATAAATAATAATAGTAGAGCAAAAATAAGCAATAGTAATAAAACCATAGAGAATGACACCACTACTTTAATATGTTAAAAATTTTTTTATAATGATTATTTTTTTATTTAAAACTAAAATTATTATTTTGTTTAGTAAAACCATAAAAAATGGCATCACCATCTTTGAACTTTTTATTTTTTTATTTTTAATTTAAAATTAAAATTATTATTTTATTTGATAGAGACATAAAAATTGATGTCATCAAAATAAAAAAATTAATTTTTATTATTAAAAACAATTTAAAAAATCTAAAAAAAAATAAGTCTCCCATATTAAAGGTAATGACACCATTCTCTATAACTCCAAATAAAATAATAATTTTAATTTTAAATTAACAACAAATAAGAAAAACTAAAAATAAACAGTGCCACCAAATAAAATATTAATATTAATTTTAAATTAAAAAAATTAATTACTATTAAAAATATAATATATTAAAATAATGATATCACTTTCTATGACTCCACTATTATTTATCTTTTGACCCAAAAATATTAATATTAAACTGATATTTAATTTTTTAATTCTAATTGGCTTACATTGGAAGTGGGTGGCAAAAATCTCTTCACCAAATTTCACTACTCATTTATGTACACAATAAAAAAGTGAATTATTTTTATAATTAATCAAAATTTTCAGATTACTTTTATAAAAAAGCGAAATATGCAATACAACTTCTAGATACAGATGCTTGATGGTCTTGCTCTGAACCTATGGATAGGGGCAATAATTAAGTTATTCAGGGGGAAAGGTTAGAATCAATAGGAAGTAGAAACACTGTATTCGATGGGGTTGGAGAGGCAGCAAACATAGAGGAGATGGTCCAGTGAGGGGCGGACTTGGTTGTCACATGGAATGGTTTGTAATTCCGCCTTGGCTACTGGGTCTAAAATTTGTGCAAAACCAAAAGCTTAAGAGGTTAAATAAAAAAGAGCAAGTTTGAAGAGAAAATCAGACTCTAACCTGCTAATGCTTTTAGCACACATACATCAGTTGAATTGAAATTCAAAATCATACTCATGCATTAAAACCCAAAGTTAGCATTTAATTTTGAGTTTCAATCTACCTTCAAACGGGAAAAATCATATTTAAAACATTTTGTTAAATAATGTAAAGTGCTAAACCCACTAGAATTTAAATCATTATTCTAATTAAGTCGATCAACCATATTTTATTTTCTTCTTTTAAAAACCTTAAAAATTACTGCAAAACTGAAAACAAAAATAGGAATGTACGAAAACAATCTAAGAAAGGAACGGAGGAAAATCGTTCCTTACCCTCAAACTGGTTCGACTTGATCTCAGCCTCTGTCTGAACCAAACGGCGTCGGATTACAATCTAACCTTCTGGTTATTCGAGAGGCGTTCTTGTTAACACCATATATTATTATATTCACCCCAAAAAAATCGTAAAAAATAGGGAAAATGTCCAAGGCTGCTTGGGGGACAATGGGTGAAGAAAGAGGAGCCAAGAGTCCCCTCAAAAAGGCCTTGGTTAAATCGACCAGAAACATCAGAAACCCGATATCTCTGTTTTTCGAATCGATTTCTGCCTCCTAACTAAGCCGATTGCGAAACTTGGATTTCATTCACATGGCTACTCAAAGAGGCAAATAATGAAGCAAATTTTTAAGAGAAATGGGTTGTTGGCTGGAGAGAAGAGGCGCTCTAGGGTTTTAATAAGATGGGAGGAGATCGGTTAGGGTTTTCTGGTAGAGGCCTATTATAGCAAATGGTTCCCTACAATTGCACAGATGCCCTTTCATTATTTTCCATTTTTATAGTGTGTGTACTTCCATTACATGGTTTAAGACTTAAAGAAGTCAGTCCAATGGGCTCTGCATCTGCATTTTAAAAGCCCCTACAAATATATGCTTTAAGCTTAGCATATAATTGGGGGTATAGGAGTATGAAACTTTTATATATATATATATATATATGGTATCTGTACCTTTTTTTCCCTTCTATATGCATTTGTAAAAAAAAAAAATTACATTTTAGTTCTTAAAAGTAATTGTGTTAGTATTTTAGTGTTTAAATTAAGTTTTAGAATTAGATTCGATAAAACCTTAAAATTAACTAATAACATTAGTAATTAATTTTCATTAAATCAATTAGACAAATTTAACAAATTCAAAATACTAAATTTATTTTATTAACAAAAATTCAAATTTAATAATATTAATAATTAACGTTTATCATATCAATCCTAAAATTTAAATTAAACATAAAAAGTTAACAACCTTGTCTTTTAAGTACCAAAACATATAAATTGTACTAAATACAAGTAACATAATAGAAAATAAAATAAGTATCATATAAAAAACTAGTGTGCACATACCTAAGCGATGCACGGGCTGTAGATAGTGATTAATTATAATGTAAAATTGTAAGCTTATGTGATGACTTGATAGTTAAGGGTGTTTATAGTTCTAGGTGTGACCTGAATACAAATTGTGCTAGTTACGTTGGTTATTCAAACTTTACTCTATTATTATAATTTATCAAAAAAAAGTACTGTTAAACTATTGTAAATTTGTATACAATCGGGAGTGATTACCTTATTAATTTTGTCCGGAAGGAATCGACCTTCTTCTTTATATGATATTGCATGCAAACGTGCAACAATGGAATTCTTTCTTCCATTCTTAAAATTGGAGTCATTTAAATAAATTTCAAATATGTACAACCGACCTCTCAATCTTTGAATACTTCTCTCAACCTTTTCATAATCATCACCCTAAATAAAATCAAATTAAATTAAATGTGCACGAATAAAAAATGTTTATTTTTAAAATAAGCAAAGTGGCCTTGCTATTTATCTAGAATAATTGATCGGCGATGTAATCAAGAATGCGGATTGCTATTCCATCGAGAATGATGAAAATAAAAGGCCTTCCCGATCGTGTCTACAACGAATGCTGTAAACTTGTACCTTGGAAGAGGCCGTTGGATTTGTTCTGCACAATGTTTGCAACATTATTCTCCTGCGATCTCCGTCACTTTATTCCGATGAATTGGGCATGATAAGTAATACCACCAAAAGTAGTATCAACTTCAATTATTGTAGCATGAATTGAGAACCTTCTAACCAATTCAAATAGTTAATAAATAATTTGATTTAACATATATGTTGCAACTAATGTTTGTGTGACACCCCACACCCGACATGACCGTTAAATCTAAATGCGAGAAATACATTCGTTGCCTGGGCAACTCAGACTAATTTCATACATTTAATTCAATAAGAAATCACAATTAAACTTATTGTGACAACCACTTCTATTAATTAAGATTCATTTTTAAGTCTTTAAAATCATATTGAAAACATTTTAAGATAGATTCTAGGTGTTTGGAGGTGTTTAGGACCATGTATCGGTCTCTGAGGGTTGAAACAACTCCACTTGTACCGATACAAGTCCCAAATACTATCGAAGTTTGGATTCTGCCTAAGTTGTTTTGATACAACTAACTCAATGTACCTATACAATTATATCAAGACCTAAAAACTCACATATTTTGACCCTTAACATCACCATATCAAAATCATGACTTGCAATGCTCAAACATCAAGTTCACAACATCATTTCCACACTTTAAACATCATGAATACATACATGTTAAAATGTTATCATGATTAGCTACCAAATTAGTCTGCTTGGCAAGCAACCAACCAGTCATTCAAGTGCATAATCTTCATATATCTACTTCATACATCAACCATGGCATGATAAACATATAAACATATCCAAATATGATCAAAACACACATACTTAGCTTAGGTTACAAATTCATGAATTCCATCTATCCAAAAATTATCATATAAGACTCCAACAACTACTTATAATCTAGGTACATGCCATCACATGACTAGGACCAAAAGAATAATACAAACATTGATTGGGCTGAGAGAAGAGGCCTAAATGATGTTGATAGAACTGAAACTGTTTGTCACTTGCATGCAGAAATAGAAAAATTCGCATGCTGAGCAAAAAAGCTCTGTAGTGCTTACATAATTTGATAAGAATGCATATACATAATAAGTAAATAGATGTACTATTAGTTCATTTTAGGCATAATTGCAAAAAAACCCTCAACGTTTGGGGATTTTGGTTTTGTGCCTTTGACATTTTTTTTATTGACACCCTCAACATTACGATCTTTTATAAAATTAACCCAGTTTTAACGGTAATCATGAGTTGACCGTCAGTCAAGCGCCGATCAACGAAATAAGCCTATGTGGCATGCCACATAAGCATGATGACGTCATCTAAAAAATTTTATTTAACAATTTTGTTTTCATTTTGTTTCCTTCTTTCTTCGTCTCTCTTTCTCTCTTCTTTGCTGTTACAGTAACACACACACACCACCATTTTTATTAGAGCCCACATCGGATTCAAATCGATTCGAAGAACCAGAGCTTGTCCTCTATACCATATCGAGCTACTCTAGTAAGTTCCTCCTTTTTAACTGATTAATCAATATTCTCCTTCTCCAAAACCCTAACAAAAAATCTCATTTATTTCTTCCTCTTCTTCTTAGGTTGGTTTGCTTGGAATGATATTCATGAAATAGAGGCAAGCATTGAAAGAATTCTTCGAAGGCAGCTCAATCTCAAGAGCCCTAAAATCTACAATGAGTACAGGGATTTCATCATCAACCAATACAGGGAAGACCCTTCTCGTCGCCTTCACCGAAATCTGTAAATCTCTAATTGGCGATGTCACTTTACTCCATAAGGTCTTTCGTTTCTTGGAAGCATTGGTTTTGATCAACTTCGTTGCCCCACCTCCACCCCACAAAGGTTTCGAGAATGATAATAGTGTTTAGGTAAAAAAAGGGCCTCGAATGGAGTCTGAGTCGTCGCTACTCCTAATTCGTTGCAGCCGCTTTTAGCGCCAGTTGTTAAGGGTAAGAAAAATGGTGATGGGGTTGAAGAGAGTGGAGTCAAGTTGCCTCCCCTAGCTTCATAATTTATGTTTTGGGTGATTTGAAGAGGCTACATTGTGGTATTTATAGAAATAATTGTGATTCTAGGTACTATGAATATAAAATGGTATTTCATTTTTTAAATTTTGAAATATTCTTTTTGATTATTGTTTTTATCTATTAATTTTTTTCATTAGATTAGAACACAAATATGTTCAGTTGAAATGGGTATTTGAAAGAGTGAAATGCAGCTGTGGGCTCTGATAAAAATAGTGGTGGGTGTGTTTGTATATGTGTTTTGTTTTTACTGTAATAGCAGGGAAGAGAGAAGAAGAAAGAAAGAAAAAAATGAAAAAAATGTTAAAAATTTTTTTTTAGATAATGTCATCGTGCTTATGTGGCAAGCCACATAGGTTTATTTTGTTGATCGATGTTTGACTGACGGTCAACTCACGTTTACCATTAAAATTGGGTTGATTTATGAAAAAATCATAACGTTGAGGGTGTCAATAAAAATAAGGTCTAGGGCGCAAAACCAAAAGCCTCTAAACGTTAAGTTTTTTTTTTGGCAATTATACCTTCATTTTAATAAATTATACAATCAAGTCTATGATGGAGACTACTATCTCTTAGCATCATTTCCTTGGTGCTTTCTTATGGTTGTTATAGTTTGGTTCTGTTTGGTAAATGAACATCTTATTGTGCCCTCAAGGCTTTGCTTCTCTATCTCATATATCAAACAGCTTGATTCCGTTCATAACATTGTTCATATTTCAATTTCATTCTCAAGCATAAGTCTTTTTTGTATCTCAATCATATAACACTTTGTACTTCAGCCACATTGCATTAACATTTTAGCCCTTATTAACCGGGCATAGACTAAAGGACGAATACACAAATTAATACGTTGGTACACACTCACAGACCCTTAAGGCTTTGAATCTGATGATACATTCTCAGAGCCCTAAGGCTTTAGAGAACCAGTAACATAATGCACCCAATGTTGAATAAATATGATGCGCCCAAAGCTAAAGAAACTTATGACATAACAGATCATATAACATGCTGAATATACCCATAACTCTATCTGAGACCGTTTAATAGCAAATTCTTATATCGATATACATGAATTCCCATATGATTAATTCATTTCATTATGCTTTCATATTCATACCATGTTGCAAGTATAAGCATACATTTATACACATTAGCTTAACAACGTTATCAAAGTCATAAATTTATCTTACCTTCCATGAGATCAAGCATTAACATTATTTCATTTATTTGACCACTTAATAAGCTATGAATTGAGAGCAAATTGTAAAAGCACAAACCAAAATTGTTAATCACCCATCCCCTTCTCTTTTCCTTTCACCTTCTAGGTTTAGTGTCATCTTTAGTTGCATAAGATAATTCGATTACAAAATAGTATTAGCTTTACATTCAACAAGGACATAACCATATTTAAGCATGAATGCATGTTTTACAATTAGGCCCCTTAGAATCCTAATATTTGAAATTCCCATAGCTCACTAAATTTGATTTCGTAACTATACTTTAGGGGCCTCAAACTATCAATATACATCATTTTCCTCCAAAGTTCTCAACATCTCTCTAAGTTCCAATATTCATCAATCACTATAATAACAAAAGAAAACCAAGCTTTGGTTCAACACATTCCACTTCATTTCTAGCTTGATTGTACCATAGTTCAAGCTTGACATCAACCATTCATTAATTTAAGCTCTCATCATCTGAGTTTTCTAAAGCTTTCAATAGTGGAGAGTTAATTAAAACTTCATCAATTCCACTATCTAAGGTATAAGCTATTTCTATCTATTATTATAAGTTAAAAATACATTAAGAATTTAAAAGAAGATAAGCCTTATCTTTGCAATTAATGGACGATAATGATGGCAACCTAAAAGAATTCTTCTTCTTTCTTTCTCTATCAATTTCAACCATACTTTTTATTATTTATCGTAGATTATTTTTAAATATACATCTATGTTCTAAATACATGATTTTGACACTGTCAAAACTATTGTTACACGTAAAATAGCTTGATGAATTTATGAAAAATTATGAAAGTTTAAGGTTTTTTAAAAACATTGAGATTTGTATTAATAAATAAGAGTCATCATTGATCTTTTAATTGGGTGTGATTGGCCATCTATGAAATTACCTTTTTTTTTTAAAAAAAGCTTTAAATTTTTTTAGAAGATAATTTTTAGACCTACATTTGAAAACTAGAATAAAATTGAGTTCGAGAATTAGTTTCGTGTAGGAAAAGTTATAGCTTCCATGTGATGCCCAAAATTGACACCCTATTAATTATGTGTTGTCACAAGTCTCAAAATTAAAGATTTTGCAGTTAGTATTTAATCACATTCCCATAAAATAATGAAAGGAAATATATTAACTACAAAATTTTTTATTTTTATTTTTGTTTTGAGTGAATCGAGTTTTGAATGTATGCATGTATGTATGCATAACAAGACAAAATGTTTGGTACATTGCAATGGAGTTTTTAGAGTATTCCACAAACAGGGTTAGGTAGTTGACAAGTATCTTATAAGGATATAGTAAAATATTAAAAA
Organism: Gossypium hirsutum; assembly: GCF_007990345.1. Lineage (NCBI taxonomy): Eukaryota > Viridiplantae > Streptophyta > Magnoliopsida > Malvales > Malvaceae > Gossypium > Gossypium hirsutum. The sequence continues at coordinate 97,842,431 of NC_053434.1, forward strand.
AGTAAATGTTTTAAAAAAAGAGACATGACAAATTTTCAAGGCTATATGTGGAATAAAAAAAAGTAAACTGTCAGTGTATCAAATATCAACCCACATAGCAAATAACGTAAGTATTTAATATCTTTTACATCTCTCGAATCGACGAAATATAGGAGTTTTTAAACTAAAATTTTTATTCACTCGATTTTGAGAAGGATATCTCGTGATTAAATATAATCGATAAAATCTCTCCCAACAAGGCAAAAGAATCACAGACTATATTAACCACGAAAATACTTCCTTATATGCGAAAACTTTTTAAACTATGCTCAAAAAAGTGAAATCAAGATGAATCACCAAACTCCCCCTATATGACTTATTACTCTAAAAATAAATAACAAAAGAGATTAAAGAGATATGATAGTCAAAGAACCAAATACACATCATAAGGAAGAAACTCGTAAGACAAAAAAAAAAAAACATTGTATCCAAGCACTGAGTACATCATACACAACAAAGTGAAATCAATACATTGGCATCACATAGAGAAAAAAACAAATTAACTTTGTATATAAAATACTAATGAAAGTGTCCTCATGTTCTTGCTCCACTCACGCTCTTCCTTTCTCCTCTGGATCGTCTTCGACGCTTTTCGTTTGTGTTTGTGTCAAAAATCATATGTCACATTTTCTCTCCATTCCTCTTATATTCAAGTGTGAAGTTAAAAAATATTTTAAGGAGTCAAAATTAAATTATATTTTTTACTAATAGTAAATAGAGATATATAAATATATAAAAATTATTATTAAATTATAAAAATATTAAAATTAGATAATTCCCTGTTTGAGTTGTGAACTATGCAAATCATAAATTTTATTAGGTTACAAACAAACAAAAACTAATAAAACTAACAAGAGTTGAACTAGAAATTATAAGTAAACAAAAACTTCATTAGGTCACCAACAAACAAATCACATCAAATATACATTAAAATCAAAACAATGAATACATCAACCAATTGTCATAAGGAAAAATTAAAGTACAAAAAAAAAAAAAAACTCCCACCTTTTCTCTATCTTTTTTCCATCTCCATAAACGAAGGACTAATAAGAATTGTATGGCCTTTAGAGAGAAAGAATAAAAGAAGACAAAAGAACTCTACATAACCCCCAATATTGAAATATCAACAACCAATACAATTCATCCATTTTAAAAGAGGAGACCAAACGCAAGAGCGACAAGGGAAGCAAACGCCGTCGGCACGAATGCGGTAGCATCTGAGGTAGGAGTAGGGGCCGGTGCATCAGCTGCCGCAACATATTGGACCGCCGACATGGCCATCAACACCACCATCATAGCCAAAAATAGTCTCATCCTCAATGCCTCCATTTGTTGGTGTAGTCTCTTCGTGGATTTTGTTGCAAAAGTGAGGAATATGAAATCGAGACAAGCAGTAATGGGGGTGGCATAAAGCCCCATTTATATACATATCATGCTGGCCAGTTTTCAATTAGTGTCGAAAAAATAAAATTTGCATTTAACTTTTAAGTTATTTATTATTGGTTTGGGCTGCCCGTTAGTTGGAACAGGGTGGCTTTAAGTTCAACTTTAGATGCCATACAGCTGTTGCCAACGGTCTTTTTGGGCGTTGTTTGGAGGGGGTCCCTTTGTCTTTGCCCACTTGCCTTAACTACCACTTTTTTTGGGGGGCAGTGTGGACTATTCAATTCTTATTTTACAAAATTTTGGACTACTATATAAGGACTATTTTGACCCTATGAGCAGGAGTGTTCTGTGGTTTGAGTTCAACTTCTTTTATGGCAATCTTGGTATTTAATGTCCTTAATTAATAATGAAGTATTATTTTGAAGGGGTAGAAGATACCTTTTTGATTAAATAGGGATATGTTTATCGGAAATATAGGGCTGTTGGGACCCTTTCTCTTTTTTTGGGTTCAATATGTTGGGACCCTTTCATTCACCTGCGTTCACCATTATCATTTGCCCCATCTATCATCTGCCTTTTCAATGTGTGCCTTTGCATATCATATTTCATTATTTTTATCTTTAGTTAAAATTAATTTATTTTTCAATGTTTGTGTAATTATTTTATTTATAGCAATGATTAATATTTATATTTGAATATTTTATATTTAAAAATATTATACATATTTATTATTTTTTTTATTATTATTCATAACATTGTTTATGAATATGTTCAATTATATGTTCATAAAAATATACTTTCAATACTCACGAACAAACAAGTATGAACACGCCAACTAGTGATTAAAAAAGTAAAAGTGGACTTCTTCCCTGAACCAAATTCAAAATTTAGAGTCATCATGGTTGGTTACTTGAATATCAGTCTTGGCCCCACCAAAATAGTTTTAAATAAAAAAACGAATAAAGCCATTTGTAGTTATAAAAAAATAAATCAAATATGAACACAAATTTTGAAGTTCTTAATAAACACAAGTTGAACATAAACAAACTTGAAAATAAATAAATGAGCATAAACAAAAGTCTGTCCATTCAAGTCTGGTTCATCTACAGCCTCAGCTTTAGAGATCACTGTTCAATTATAATTAGGAATTATGGGAACAAAAATTGAATGTATTCAAAAAAATTCATCAAACTTTTAAATTTTAAATTAAAAAGTTTGAGTTATTCAAATCATTTCGATTAAATAGTTTTAGTTAAGGATGTCGAAACATAAAGCTCTATTATTAGTAATTTAGTTTCTTGTTTCTAGGATTTGTTTTATTGTTATAATTAATTTTTTATCACGTATTATACGCATGTTGATGACGTATATTGATAATTTTATATTAAATTTATTTTAATTTTTTAAAAATTTATTTTTTCAAAAATAATATAAAATAATGGTGTCTATATATTATATAAAATATTATACAATATATAGTATTTAGAGACTATATTTTAATATTGTAAGAATACTATAAATTACGTTCTCCAAAACTCAAAATCCCAAAAAAACGAAATAAACCATTGCTTTATTATGATATGTATATATATAATATATATTATGTTGAATATCAAGTTTACTTATTGAAATTGGATTCTCATATGAAATCTAAATTATAAAATTAATTACTGATTTATCTAACACTAATTGATTGATATGTGATTAGTAATTTAGAACCCTTATTTTTTTTTTAAGAAATATTGTGTGTATCTTTTAAATTTACAAATTATTTCAACTTTTAGTAACATTTTTTTGTAATGTTTTAAGATTATTAAACATCTATATTAACTTTATCGATCATATTATTACTGGAATGTTATCATATTATTACTGGAATGTTATACATTATTTAATAAATATAATATACCATAAAATATTTAAAAAATACATGTGAAATAAAAAAAAATACCATACCTTCAGAACTAACTAAAGTTATTTATTTATTTATTTACTTCTGCAGGGATTGTATTATAGACTCCACTTAAATCAGCAAAGAAAGGAAATTTGTTTATTAAAATTACTTAATTGAATATTTTTGACGAAAACCACGCGTTTAATTTCTATAGCATTCAGAGTGATTTTTTTTTTATGAGCATAAAATTAGCGCTGAAATTTACATTTCATAAGGAAATATTTTATGAGAAAAAAAATACAAAATACAAACTATTTTTTCCACACCAGAAATATAAATTGGAATCTGATTCGCAAACTAAATTACCGCATTTAAATATTTTTAGTGGATTTCCAATACTATATGGCTTTAATATTGATTGTTTTATTAATTAAATGAAATATATATATTTTAAAAAAATGATAAAGAAAACAAATTAATGGTACGGTTTGGGATTAACGGCGCATATTTATATGAGAAATATTAATGTCAATATATATCTATAATTTTTTTTTTACTTCAAATATAAATGGTTTTGAATTTTAACTATACTACATAAAATTAATGTCTTATTTGTTCTAATTAAAAAATCCAATTAAAAGATATCACTTTCTAAAAACTAATCATTAGGATATAACCATACATATACAAAAAATAGAAATTCAATATTTATGAGTAGTAGATAGAGGTGAGCAAAACTCGATTCGACTCAAAAAATCGAAAAAAATTTAAATTTCGAGTTAAACGAGTCGAGTTAATCAAGTTATACGAGTCAACCTGAATTTTTTTCGAATTTCGAATTTCGAGTTCGAATCGAGTTGAGTTTTCGAATTCGAATAACTCGAATAGTTTGAATAATTCGAATATCAAATTATAATATTTTACATTTTTACCCCAAACTTCTAAACCTTTTTATTCTTCTCTCAAAACTTTTACTCCTTCCCACTTTCTCCCAAAACTTTTACTCCCCTTCCATCCCAACTCCCCAATCTACCCATAATTCATTTTTCACCAAAATTTTACTGTCTCATTTACTTTTTCTCAAAATTTTACTCCTAAAAACCCTCAAAACTTTTTATTTTCCCCCCAAAATTTTACTCCCTCCCACTTTCTCCCTAAAAATTTTACTTCCTTCCCATCCCACCTCCCATCTACCCAAACCCATCTCCCCCTCCCCCCAAATTTTTTTCAATATTTTCCCTCCAAAATCTTACTCCCCCTATTTATTTACTTTCCCTCAAACTTTTAATCCCCTAAACTTTTACTTCTCACCCTTTACTCTCAAATAAAAAATCAAAAATATCCAAAAAATCACTAAACATAAATAGTAATAATTTTATTTATATCTACTATTTATATTATTAAATCAAATTTCACATTTTATATTATTTATATTATTGAATTGTTTAGTCATATTGAATATTTATATTAAAATTGAATTATTAATTATGCCATTAAATATTCATGTTAAAATTTTATATTGGTATTAATTTCATATTTTATCTTTAAAATAACTTTTATTAAAAATCACATTTTTACATTTAATATATTTTTAATTCCAAAATATATAATGACAAGAATTTGAAGATAGTTGAAACAACTAAGCAAGCAAAGAAGCTAACTCGTATATAAAAGTTTAATAAATAAATTATGAGGTGATGAAAGTTAATAAAAATTTTGATTAAGGTGGACAAATTTTATTATGATGGGTGACAGTGGTTACAAGGACCCAAAGTTATTTTTTAAAATTTAACTCGAACAAATATATTCGATTCTATTCGATTCGGATTTCATCTCATTGGACTCGATTCGAGAAAATTTCAAATCAAATTAAGATGATAAAATATGATCCGTCAACTCGATTAACTCAAAAATTTTTCATTCAATTCGATTCGATTCGACCGAACGCTCACCCCTAGTAGTAGATGAGATTTTTTAGCAAAAGTAGCCTGCCAAAGTAGCAATTTCGGTTGAGGGGTGGTGTTCTCCTATTAGGGTTCGTTTCTTCTGCGAAACTAGTAGTTTCGTGGGGTTTTTTCTCTGATTAGAGAAAAAAGGTTTTTTTCTAGTATTTTGTTCTAAGAAAAAACGATAAATCTTATCAAATCAATAATCTTTTAAAGATGAGCTAACAAATTTGAATATTGCTGATGAAAAAGAAGATCCAGCTCTAGGGCATAAAGATGATGAGGATAATGAAGATGAGTTCAATCTATGCCTAGTAGGATGGGTTCTAACTGATAGCGCTTTACACTTTTCATCAAATGAGGAATGTTATTGAAAAGTTATAGCATCCATTAAAAGGGGTCTCCATAATATAAATCGAAGAAAGAAGAATTCTTTTCAAATTTTATAACAAGACAAATCTAAAAAGGGTAATAGATGGTATACCCTGGGTTTTCAACAGAAACTTTATCATTTTTCACCAATTGTTAAAAGGAGAGGATCCGATACAAGTTCCCTTATTCCACACAATTTTTTTGGTGCAAATTCATATTTACCAATAGAATCTATGTTTGAGGGAATGACATGATAGTTGGAGAACTTCATTGAAGAATTCCTAGAGTACGATAAGATGTTAAAACAAGGGGAATAAAAAAGTTTATGCGCATCAAGGTGCAGTTGGATATTTGATCCCCACTGATGAGGAAGAAATTTATCATATATGGTCAAAATAGATAAACTTATGCGAATTTCCAATACGAAAAATCACCCATTTTCTGTTTTATATGTAGAAAACTAGGACATGGAGAGAGTTTTTGTACAATTCGTTTAACACTAGGTTCGCAAGAGGCAAATAGTGGGTGGGATATCTCACTAAGAGTTCCACCGAGAAGAACAACACTAGTTACAAGTATATGGTTGAAAGAAGAGCCAAGGGAGGTGGGAAAGATTGGAATGGAAGTGGACAGGAGTAAGGATAGAAGACATGTTGGGGTTTTGCTTGGTGAACAAACAACCGAAACAGGAGATAAATGGATATAGGACAATACGATCGGGAAGGAGAGAAAATGAGGCAAATTAAATGTAGAACAAAGACTTGGAATAAGAGGAATATCATATTACAATTATTTGAAGGAAGCAGATATAGAGTTAGCAGATAAACCGATAGGCTTAGCGGATGGGAAGAAAAGGCAACGTGTGCATCAAGTGAGGGAGAAGAGTAACAGTAGCCTAATGGAAATAGAACTGGAAAATGAATTATTGGTGGCTGCTAGCAAGCAGGTCGACTGGTCACAATGAAAACTTTAAGTTGAAATGTTAGTGGTTTGGGGCAACCGCAGATAATTAGATGACTCAAAAATGGATTGAGACAAATTTAGCCTTAGCTTTTGTTCCTTTTAGAAATAAAAGTAGGTGTAAGAAGTATGGAAATAATAAGAAGGAAGTGTGGTTTTGCAAATGGGATTGATGTTAGTATAGAAGGATCAAGAGGTAGACTTTCCTTAGAATGGAGAGACGAATTATCTGTAACTTTGAAAAGTTTCTCAAGCTTTCACATAGATGTGGAAGTGTTGGAAAAAAGCGAGAAATCTTGTTGGAGGTTTATGGGATTCAATGGTTATCTAGTAGAGCATTTGAGGAAGGAATCATGGAATATGCTTAGGAAGTTGAAGGAAAACAAACAATTACCATGGTTAGTATTGGGTGATCCCAATGAAATTATGTTTTCTTTTGAAAAAAAAGGAAGAAGGTTATGAGAAGAAAGACAAATGTCAACTGTTAGAAATGTTTTCAAGGATTGTGATTTAAACGACTTGGGTTTCTCTAGACAATGGTTTACTTAGGAGAAGGGAAAAATACCAAAAAATAACATAAGGGAAAAACTAGATAGGAAAGTTGCAAATTCTGCATGGTGGAACCCTTTCCTAGACTATTCAGTACATCACCTAAGTCATAGCTTTTCAGATTATTGCCCAATTTTAGTGGATACCATAGGGAACAGGAAGAGGAAATCTACTCGAAGGGAATTGTCATTTTGCTTTAAAGCAGATTGGATTATGAAAAAGGATTTTGAGGATCAAGTCAAAAAGGGATGGGATTCAAATAGAAAGAAGTTGCCAAATAATATGAAAGATCTAGGTTATATGTTACAAGAATGGGAAAAAATAATAAAAAATTCCAAAAAAAATAAAAGAGAAGTTGAACGAAATATTAAATGAGCTAAAAGAGGAAGATTCAGATGAGAAAAGCATAGCAGAAATCATGTAAGCTAAATTGGCCTTAAATATGGAGGCAGATAAGAAAGAATTATTCTGGGAACAAAGAGCCAAAATAAAAAGGCTTTGGATAGGAGATCGTAACACTTTATTTTTTCACAACTTTGCTTCGTATCGAAAAAATAGAAATTCAGTAAAAGGATTGGAAGGTGAAAACGAGAAGTGGGTACAAGGAGAAAAAAAGTTGATGGAATTGGCAACAAAATATTTCAAAGATCTATTTTCTTCAAAACCAGTGTAGAATTGTAAACAATTAATGGCAGAAATTCAACCATGCATGATAGAAAGTCACAAAGAGGAACTAATGTTGGAGTTTAAGGGAGAATAGGTGGTTGATGTAATGAAGCGACGACACCAATTAAGGCCTCCAACAATGATGGGTTTTCAGAATTATTCTATAAAAAAATTTGGCATATTGTAGGGAACAATGTAACAAAATTTTGTTTAGAGGTATTGGATAATCGCAAAGAATTTTAGGAAGTAAACAAAACCAACATTGTGCTAATTCCTAAAGTATCGACTCCAAATAAGATGGGGCAATTCATGCCTATTAGTCTTTGTAATGTAGTTTACAAAATAATCGTGAAAACAGTGGTTAATAAATTCAGGAAAGTACTTAAGTTATGTATTGAGGAAGCACAATGAGCTTTTGTCCTAAGGAGGCAAATAACAGACAACATTTTAGTGGCATGAGAAATCATGCATTCTTTCAAAAAGAAAAAAATGGTGTGGAACTAGATCTTTTGCATTAAAATTAGATATGAGTAAAACATATGACAAAGTGGAATAAGGTTTTGTCGAAAAGTTACCGAGTAGTTTAGGTTTCTACAATGACTGGATTTCATTTATCATGAGATGTGTTAAAAGTGTTGCATATTCGATAGTAATTAATGGAGCACTTGGTGAAGCATTTAAACCTACAAGAGGATTAAGGCAAGGGGATCTTCTAAGCCCATATTTATTCATAATTTATGCAGAAGACTTTTCAAAACTGTCGAATTTTGTAAAAAGAGACAAAAATTTATAGGGCGAAAGTGGAAAAAAATTGATTATTAGTAACACACCTATTTTTTGCCGATGGTAATATTCTTTTTGGGGAGGCAACAAATGAAAGAGCTATAGTGATAAAATCTATGGTGCACGAATATGAGAAGATATCGGGTTAGTTGATTAATTTTGATAAACCACTAATCTATTTTAGTAGTAACGTATGCAGCAATGTAAGGAGTCATATAAGCAACGTATTGGGAGTTAGAATTTCAAATAATCCAGAGAAATATCCTGACCTTCCAACAATGGTAGGAAGACAAAAAAAGAACGCATTTGTAAATATCAAAGAAAATTTTATCAAAAAAAATGAAAGATTGGAGTGTATGTAATCTATCACTAGGAGGAAATGAGGTATTTATTAAAGCCGTTTTACAAGCCATTCCTATTTATGCAATGTAATGTTTTATGTTACCTGTGTCATTATGCCAAGAATTAGAAAATTTGACATGTAGATTTTGGTAGTGTAATTTAAAATCTAACAAGGGCATACATTGGTGTAGTTGGAATAATATGTGTATCCTAAAAACATAAGAGGGATTGGGTTTAGGGAGTTATCAAAATTTAGTATAGCTCTATTGGTGAAATAGGGATGGAAACTAATCGTTAATCCCAGTAGTTTAATAACAAGAGCAATGAAAGCAAAATATTATTCTCAATGAGATTTCATGGGCGCAAGTTTAAGATCTTACCCTTCGTTTACCTGGCGTAGTATTTGGGGGTGCCCGTAGGTTATTTGAAAGTGGCACAGGGTGGAGAATTGGAGATAGAGAATCGACGAACATATGGAACAATGCGTGGTTGCCAAGTTATAGTGATGGAAGATTAAAGGTTCAGAACATAGATATTAGATTTTCAAAAGTTACAGACTTAATAGATAAGGGAAAGGTTACATGGAAAAATGAGATCATTCAAGTGCTATTTAGCGAGGAGCAATGGAGAGGATTTTGTCTATCTCACTGGTAGGAAGTCTGTAGTGTGCAGGCAAATGAGATAATATGAAGAGGTGATAATTCTGAAGTCTATATAACAAAAAGCGGTTACAAATTACTCATCACAAAAAAAACCAAAATTTGCTGGGAGACCAAAATACATTACAAACTGAAATCATAAAAGATTACTTCACAAAACTACAGAGCCTCAAACTCCGTAGCAAAATCTGGATAAACCTATGAAAAATCACATACAACTATATGCCTACTCTAGGTAATCTAAAACTTCGCTGGTTAAGGGAAGATGCAGTCTACCCAGTTTGCAAGGAAGAAGAGGAGACAGTAGCCCATTTGTTTAGAGAATGCATTTTCACAAAAAAAAATAGGTACTATAGGAGATAGAGCTGACACCCTTGAGAACAAATATTAGTCAAAATTGAAGCCAATGGTTAGAATCAGAACTAGTAAATTGTAGTATGCAGTATGGAATAAATCTGCCCATCACATTTTGGGCTATATGGAACAATAGGAACAAACTTTATCATAAGGGAGTAAGGGAAAGGGTGCAAGATGTAGCGGGATTTGTAACACCCTTAACCCTTCTTAGTTGCTGGATTAGGGTTACAAAGCATTACAATACAAAACAGAATGTTTAACTTCAAAACAAAAATAATTATGCAATGTAATATCAACATTTATTAGCTCAATATAACCATAGTAAAAATATATTATTGGGCTTTAAACCGAGCCTTTGGGGCACTAAAAATAACTTGGAAACAATCAAGGATCAATTTATGAAAAAAAACAAAAAATTTTGGGAAAACATGAAAAATTTTGGAAATAGGGGTCACACGACCGTGTGGCTAGGCCATGTGACATAGCCCAGACTGTGTGGACATTCTAAGTATAGACACATGGCCATATCCCAGCCCGTGTATCCACCCGTGTGGGTATTCGAAATAGGGCCACATTGTTTGTCACAAGTTGTGTACCAAATCGTGTGTGTATTTGATGTTGTGTCACATGGTTGTGTCTCAGACAGTGTGAAACTTATACCTAAAATAATAATGACACATAATTATTTACATCCTTTTTTACATATAATTATAGCTTGTTTGATAGCAAATCAAAGTATTTTAGTATATATTTAGGTTGTCATACTTAAAGTAGTAATTTATGTTTTCTAATAGTTTTTTTATTACATTTTATATATCAAAATAAGGTTACATGGTTTTTTAGGTCAAGTCGGGAGCTAAAGATGCTTATTTGGGCCAAAACTGATGCCTATATCGTGACACTAAGATACTGAAGTCTCAACGTTAAAGACAGAAGCTAAAAACGAGTTTTGGAGCCAAACTACCCTCGATGTTAGATATAGCCCTCTTACGTCGCGACATACCCCTTGCGCAGCCAAAAATTCCTGCACGCTTTAACTACATTTTGGAGGGAAATCCTAATTGAACTTTAAGGAATTCAAGGATAATTTAGAAACTTTAATATTTTGAGTTTAGCCTATATAAAGGTCATTGTAATCAATTTAAATATACAATTTTAGGGTTTTGATTATGAGGCTTTGCTTTCATTCTTAGTTTTATCCTATGTTATTTTATGTTCTTGTAATCGAAAGATCCTATTTCGAAGTGAGACTTTTGTGAGGGGAGATTGTTCTAAGACCACACTTTCATCAATAAATCCATGAGCATCTCTTTTCTTTGTACTCTTCTTTCTATTTCTTTCTTTAACATTGTTAGATGAATGTTTGTGTAAATATTAGAATCAATTTGTTCTTTCTAGATATTTTGCATGTTGTAATTGCTTGAACTTAATTAATTGCTTAAATGATAGAGTGTAACACCCTTAATCCATCTCCGTCGTCAGATTAGGGTTACAAAATGTTATTGTACAAAATAGAACGTTTAACTTCAAAACAGAATAACAATTCAACTTACGAATTGTTTTCTAATTACTCAATTTAATCATGGCAATAATACACATTTGGGCCTCAAACCGAGTATTCAGAGCCTTAAAAATAAGTTGGAAGTAATCGAGGGATCAATTTGAACAATTCAAAAATTTTAAGAAAAACATGAAAATTTGAAAAATATGGGTCATATGGCCATGTGACATAGCTCAGACCGTGTGGACATTCGAAGTGCAGTCACAAGGTTGTGTCCCAGCCTGTGTGTTCACCTGTATGTACATTGAAAATAAGGTCACATGGCCTTGTCGCAGGCAATGTGCTAGACCGTGTAACTCACTGACTTGGTACACATGGTCGTGTCTTAGACCATGTGTAACTTGCACCTAAAATAACATACAGACATATAGCCAAGCTGTGTGTCTCACATGATCGTATGAAAACTCGTGTCTCAGGTCGTGTGATCCATAATTAGCCCTTAAAACAAGCTGATAAACTGTAATTTATATATATTTTTATCCCATGCTTAGCATATTTATGGATGGTTTCTCCTTAGATTTGGTGAATTCGATTCTCCTAATCTTTTAATTTCATGTTTTATACTTAGGTGAGCATAGGAGAGTAAAAAGAGCGAGAAACGGGCCAAAAACGGAGAAAATAGACCCACGTGGGAAATCAACACAACCGTGTCCATTTGGTAGGATCGAAGTACGACTTACATGGGTAGACTAGACGCATGTGCCTATTCAACAGCCTTTACCACGGGCTGGAGTAATCGCACACGGGCTTGTCCCTGCCGAGCCCAAGTATAGTCCTATGCTGAAATGACCAATTTTGAGGGTTCCTAGGCATTCTAAAGCCTATTTAAACACCTGATGAGGCACTTAGAAGGGGGACGAAGAGTAGGAGGCAAGGAATTACTCAAGGGAAGCCGATTGGTTCATCTCAGAAGCCGGATTCATCGTTAAGATTGAATATCTCCCTTCAATTTCCATTCAGGGGTTTAGGGTTTTCTTTATGTTTTGTATTCATTATTCTTCTGAGATGTTTTCTTTTATAATTATGAATTAAACCCCCTAAATACCTAAGGGGAATGAAACCTAAGACGGATCTTGTTATTATTATCCAAATTGTATGATAAATATTTGACTCGTTCTTAATTATATGTTCTTAATTCTTGTTTTAATATTCTAGGATATTAATTCAAGTTAATGCTCTTATTCAGAAGAGGAAAAGACCCTGTCTAAGAGTAAATTTGTCATAATTAAGTGGAGTTTATTGCATGCCTAGAGTTAGGGTGATAACATTTTGCCGGAGTAGGGTGAAACCTAATAAGGGGATCCATAGATCGAGTTAATGCAACACTATGGCATTAATTAGAAAGAGATTTCAATTAATCAACATAGGGTTAAACGTTATTAGTATCAAGAGAGATAATAATATAACTTAGGGATTTCTATGAATCAAGTCAGATGAATAAATCATCTGATTCAGAGTCAAATAACAAGTGAAGTCTAGGTGGATTTTTCCTTGGGTGTTGTCTTAATCAATCGAATTTTCCCAAAAGCTTTTCCCCAAATTCTCTCTGTGCGCTTTTACTTTAGTTAATTAGTTTAGATAAACAAATCTCTTAATTTTTAGGCTAGATAATAAAAAGAAAGTAATTACTAGGACTCTTGGTTCCTTTGGGTTCGACAATCCAGTCTTGCTTAAGTTATACTACTGTTCGGTAGGTATACTTGCCTTCATCATGATAATAGTTAGTCTCAAGAACGATTAATTATAAATTTTTAAAACCTATCACGAATATCACGTATCAAGTTTTTAGCGTTGTTGCTGGGGAATTAGGATATTAGGAACGCTCGGTTTTTATTACTTTAGCCATTCTGCTTTATTTGCAATTTAAATTTTTATTAAATTTTTGGTGCTGTTGTCGGGACCATTACTGTTTGATAGTGAGATCGATCGCACAGTTCGTAAAAACTGAATAGAAATAAGGTGAAGCTTACGATACACAGAGGAAGAGCAAGAGGACGATACTTCAACCACAACCGAGGAGTTGGCTGAAAACCAAGAAAATCCGCTACCTCCTACAATTGCTGCTAATCAGAATCCTGCTCTATGTACTATGTATGATTATGCTAAACCTTTTTTAACAAGAATTGAATCGAGCATAGTTAGGCTCGCTGTTGCTGCAAATAATTTTGAACTGAAACCTAACACCATTCAAATGATCCAACAGTTTGTTTAGTTTGATGGTTTGCAGGACGAGGATTCCAATGCTCACTTGGCAAATTTCTTAGAGTTTTGCGACACTTTTAAAATTAATGGCGTTTCTGATAAGGAATAAGGCTAGACAATGTTTGAACTCATTACCATGAGGGTCAATCACTACTTGGGAACAAATAACCAAAAAGTTTTTATTAAAATATTTTCCGCCGGCTAAAACAACCAAATTACGTAATGATATCTCCTCTTTTGTGCAGATGGATTTAGAAACACTCTACGATGCATGGGAGAGATACAAGGACCTTTTGCGAAGATGCCCTCACCTTGGGTTTCCACTCTGGCTACAGGTTCAAATGTTTCACAATGGCCTAAATCCTTCGACTCGACAGATGATCGACGCTGCCGCTGGCGGAATTATCAATAATAAGACACCTGAGGATGCTTATGAATTTATAGAAGAGATGTCACTGAATAATTATCAGTGGCAAGTCATGAGGAGAAAGCCAATGAAAAAAACAGGCATTTTTAACGTCGATTCGGTCACCATATTCTCTAGTCAAGTAGAACTTTTGAATAGAAAAATTGACAGTTTTCTTGGTTCTTCACAGGTTCACCCAGTAATACAGTGCGAAGCAAGTGGAGGTGGACCAAGTAATTCAAAATACCCACCCTATGGCCACAACATGGAGAACGAGCAGTTAAATTACATGGGTAATAATCATCGATATCAAAATAATCATTATAGTAGTACTTACAATGTAGGTTGGAGGAACCACCCAAATTTCTAATGGGGAGGCCAAGGGAATTAGAGACCACCACCTCCAGGCTTCCAGCAACCACCCTACCAACAAGAGAAAAAGCCGAACCTTGAAGAGATGCTAACAAAATTCATCTCGATGTTAGAAACTCATTTTTAGAATACCGAGACAACACTTAAGAATCAACAAGCATCGATCCAAGGGCTCGAAACTCAGGTAGGTCAGCTCGCTAAATTGATATCTGAATGACCACAAGGTAGCTTGCCAAGTAACACTGAATCTAACCCAATGGAGCAACTCAATGTAATTACCATTCAAGATGAGGAAGGGGTAGTTGCACCGGAACTAGAACTGAGGCAAGAAATTGTGGTAAGCAAAAGAGAGGTGAACCATAATGACCAGAAACCGGCAAGCAAAGAGTACAAACCTCGTGTGCCATACCCCAACGCGACAAGGAAAGACCACACAGATGAACAATTCGGTAAATTCCTTAAATTGTTGAAGAAGTTACATATTAACTTACCGTTTATTGAAGCTCTTTCGAAGATGCCAAACGCAGTCATATTCTTAAAGGAGCTTTTAACAAATAAGCGGAAGTTAGATGAGGCGTCGCATGTTGAACTAAATACGGTTTGCTCAGCCATACTACAGAATAAGCTGGCCAACAAATTAAAAGATCCAGGGAGTTTTACGATTCCCTGTTTAATTGGTAGCCTAGATGTTAATAATGCTTTGGCTGATTTAGAGGCTAGTATTAATGTCATGCCTTACAAAATGTTTAAGCAACTAGGTCTTGGGAAACCCAAACAAACTAGGATGAGTAGTCAATTAGCCGATAAAACAATCAGATTTTCTAGGGGGATTATTGAAGATGTACTTGTTAAAATTGACAAATTTATATTCCCAATTGATTTCGTTGTTCTAGACATAGAGGAGGATAGTAACGTTCCTTTAATTTTAGGGAGGCCCTTTTTAGCAACCGCTAGAACAATAATAGATGTTGGCAAGGGTGAACTCACACTTCATGTGGGAGACGAAACAATCACCCTTCAAGCTCGTAATATGAGTAACACATCAAAAATTGACGGTGGTTGTATAAATCATTCTACTAAAATTGACCATGTGGTGCAACCTACTTTACAGGAAATAAGTTCGAAGAGCCTATATGAGCTATGTTTAAGAAACAACAAAGGACCTATCTATGAAGAACGAAGGACCTATCTATGAAGAATGAAGGCTACAAATCGAGGAACTAGATGAATGGCGAACCCATAAACCAAGGACACACGATAAACCAAAACCATGCCATGACGAGCTCAATGTCGCACCAAATCAACTTATGGTTGGAGACAAAGTACTACTAGATGCAGCAAACCCTCGCATTGCCACTTCTGAACCTACCAGAGTAATCCCTCTTACGGTACTCAATATTTTTCCATATGGTACAGTCGAGGTAATTCATCCCAAATTCGGCACTTTTAAGGTAAACAGTACTCGGCTTAAATTCTATGTTGATAAAATTGATAGCAGGGATGAGGAGTGTAAACTCCTCGCACCACCATGACCATGCACCAGAAAGGTAAGTCAAGCTTAGACTATAAATAAGTGCTTCTCGGGAGGCAACCCGAGCACTAACGATGTTAACCTCTTTAAAATTTTAGCCTTTAGCATCTAATCACTAACTTAGTCATTGAAACACAGGTTTTCTAATCCACACGATTGGGCACAAGGGCGTGCATTAGGGCGTGCTCAAACCAGAAGAGGAGACACGACCGTGCGATATGGTCGTGTGAAAACAGGGCAAAATTTTTCCCTAACACGGGATGCGATAAGTACCCATGGCCATGCGACGTGGCCGTGGGCGAGTCTGTCAAACCAACACGGGCGTTGGACATGCCCATATCTTTACACTGCGGTTGAAATTGAGAATTTAGCACGGGTGTGCGACACGCTTGTGTCTTTACACCGTGGTTGAAATTGAGAATTTAGCACGGGCGTGCGACATGCCTGTGCCTACCAACCTTGCTCAAAACTGATAAAATAACACGAGTGTGGACATCCATACACGGGCATGGGAGAAGCGAACGAAGCATAACACTACCGTGCGACACGGCTGTGTGCACCAACACGCCCAAAGAGCGCAGGTGTGTGCCGACTTTTAGCGCGCCAAAATTTAAAAAATCGCGAAACACACTGGCAAAAATTAAGGCACACGGGCGTGCCCTATGGCCGTGTGCCCCAAAATCTATAAATACCCTCACTATTTATCATCATTTTCCTCAAAATCCCTAACCCTAGCCACTACAACTTCAGATGCCCTACCTGCCACGCCCGTGCGTTGCCCACAACACCACTTTCGACAACCAAAGCTCCTCCCTCTTGCGTTTGTTCATTTTTTCCCTCTATTTTCTTCATTCTTTTACTTATTTCATTATATTTTATTTTATTTTGAGCAAATAATCATAGTTATTATGATAGAACTTTGCCATTTTAGTCAATACATTAGGATACATTCATCCATTTCTTTTTGTGTTTCCATGGATTTCATGCTTACCAAAACCATATTTCATATAATCAAGCCCACATGCATTCAATTTCTAGATATTTCCGTTTGCTTTACTGTCGTAGTCCTACTCATGATAATGACTTGATATATCTGCTTTGGTTGTTTTAGTCTAGTACGTGAGCCCCATGAAATATTCTTATTCAGTTTTAACATGCATACATTCTTGGAAAGTAATTAGCTTCGACTCTTCATTACAGGTTTACAATGTCAACCTCACATAGTAAGAAGGCCGTTGTCCCCGCCACAAAAAAGAGAAAAGAAGCAGCGTCATTCTCGGGTCCTATCATGGAGATTAGGCACCCGTTCCTCCGATTCCCCTTGCGACCCCAGGAGGAGCTATTTAAGATATTATAGGCCCGACCCCTAGGTGTGGGCCACTGCATCGACTGGGCTGCACTTGAACAAATTCAGATGCTTGATGCGGTCTGAGCCCTCTTGACGATGAAACCATAAGGGCTCTTCTTTGAGATCACCAAACTGACATGCCTCGAGCTCACGATGGAACTCTGCTCGACCTTCCATCTCCAAGTCGTCATGACAAACTTCGATGATCCTGGAACGGTCCAATTCTGCCTTGATGGTTTAGTGTGCCAATTGAGTGTACCGGAGTTTGGAATTGCACTAGGGCTATACACGGAGGAGTTCATGGATGACAATGAACTCGACACCCTCCACCGCCACATCCACTACTTTCCCTCAAAGTACTGGAAGGACCTCGTCCCTGCCTCGGCCACCTATGATCCTAGCCGCTCAAAGGCATCGACCCTCGCCCCATCCCTATGATACCCCTACACGCCATCTTGGCCCACACTTTGACGGGACGGCGAGAGAGCACTGGCGTCGTCAACACTTACGACACCTATTTCTTGTGGAGCATGGCGAACGGGCACGTCTTCGACCTTACCTACTTCATCACCCTCGCCATCTTCCATCAGACGGAGCGACATAGGAGAGGGGTCATCTCTATCGGGCCTTATGTGACTTGATGGGCTCGGCACTTTGGGCTCCTCGACACAGCGGCACAATCATCCTCCCTCACTCTCATCGGCCAGATATCCCCCAGGGCGTCTCGAGCATGCTACATATGAGGATGATTGAGAAACGACGTGGCACCTACCCTCCTCAATACCGCCTCGTCCAGTCCACTGAGGAGGAGGACCCAGAGGACATTACTGATGATGTCCCTCCACGTCATGAGGACCCACCGTCTCAGCCACCACCCATCCATCGTCCAGTTCATGCAACAACTTCATACTCTAACATCTCTGAGCGTCTTACTCGATTTGAGCAGTAGTGTTTTCAGCGTTTTTATCACATTGATGCTACACTTCATTAGATTTGTCAGCACCTTCATATCTCATCGCCATCAGCACCTTGCGAACCATCCGGCGATGACAATGTTTAAAAAATTTTTATTTATTATTTATTATTTTTACTTTTATCTTTATTTATCTTAATTAAGTACTTTTATTTCATTTTCTTTTAATATTATTTTAATTTTAGTTTTTATAATTTTTATTGAATAATTTATAGTTTCAACTATTTCATTACGAGTAATTATGCTTCCTTATATTTCCTAAAAAGTTCCTAATTCTATCACAGTCATAAAGTGCGCCAAAGCTCATCATCGCATAGGAACTAAAAACTCCACTGGTAAAGGTTCTCCACGACTGCCATATCCTGCTCGACCACGACCATAGTTACTATCAGATATAATATTCTTTTGGCGCAGGACTTATGGACTAATGAACCTCTACCACCACCGGAGTATCCTTCTCCACTCTCATCATTGCCTTGGCTGATTATTCTCCATAACTCTAATTCAAGGAATTATTCATCATTCAGGAAGTTTCACTTCTCTCCCTATCTTATGATTATATATCTATATATTTCAATATATCTATCTTTGTACATTGAGGGCAATGTACATCTTAAGTGTGGGAGGTCTTTTATATCATCATTAGAAATCCCTAAATTTTGTCTTATTCTCACGTGAATCACTCATATCACTGTTAGAATGAATTTTAATTAATTTACGATTTTTATTGATATTTCTTGAATTAAAACATAGGCATTTATGCATTGATTGTTTAAACTTTAAGGCATTAGGGAATCAAGCATGATAAGTTGATTTTTGAAGAATTAAAAAATTTTAGGTTGTTTCCTTAAGTTTAGGTATTATTGTGAGTTGAAATTCATAAGTTTAAACATCAAAAAGCCATAATTTTTGTGAGATTTTGAGCCTTTAGAGCTATTTTATTTCTTTCATACTCACCTTCATTATGAGTGCGTCAGTTTTGATTTGTTATTCTAGAACTTACTTTATTATGCATGTCAAAACCACACCATTTGATTTGATATGTCAAGATGATCAAGTCACTTAGGTTTAACCCACTCACTCTACAAAAGCCTACCTTCATAATTAACCCTTAGTGATCCCCTTTGAGCCTAACAAGCCATTAATTGATTTACCCTCAATATTAACCCATAACTCATTATTGTTGAAATCCCCTAATTTGACCCTTATTTTTGTCGATATTTAATTTGAAATAATTTCTTAGCTATGTTTTATTATTCGTTTTGATAATTAAGTTCTATGTTATTTTACTTGTTCTTAAAAAAATACTTCAATACATATTAGTAGTAATTCGTCGTTTTTGAGCTTGAGTGTTAATTCCATATTCTGAGAAGAAGCTCACTTATATTCAACTAATGACTAGTTATTTTTATAGCTAGGTAATTTTTCAATTCAATCTCGATTCTAACCTTTTCTTTCAGCTTGTGACCACACCCCCTAACCAAAGCCACGTTACAACCTTCTAGAAACTTTTTGATTGATGTATCAGCTCAATATATAGAGGTGGAGATTTGATTTTCAAGCAAGCCTATGGTGATAACTTTTCATATTAACTAATGAGTGCTTTAAGTGATGTCCTTAAACACCTCAAGTGATTTCAGTGAATCTTTAGTGAGGATGTTAAACTTTGTGATATTTTGATCAAAGGTCACACCTATGTTTTCATGATAAAATGCTCAACTTGGAATGTTTGAAACTTTGATGTACTTTTAGTTGAATTTTCAATGTATGAATACTTGTGGATTATTTTGAGATATTATTGATAGGGATTATAAATTGAGAAGAATTTATTTTGATTGTGAGTTAAGGATTTTGCTTGAGGACAAGCAAACGCTTAAGTGTGGGGGTATTTAATACACCGTAATTTATACATATTTTTATCCCATGCTTAGCACATTTATGGATGGTTTCTCCTTAGATTTGGTGAATTCGATGCTCCTAATCCTTTAATTTCATGTTTTATACTTAGGTGAGCGTAGGAGAGTAAAAAGAGCGAGACACAGGCAGAAAATAGAGAAAATAGACCCACGTGGGAAATTAACACGGCCTCTACTTCCTCACACGGGCGTGTCACACAGCCGTGTCCATTTGGCAGCATTGAAGCACGACTAATACAGGTAGACTACATGCCTGTGCCTATTCAACAGCCTTGACCACAGGCTGGAGTAATCGTACACGGGCGTATCACACAAGCGTGTCCCTGCCAAGCCCAAGTATAGTCCTATTTGGAAAAGGCCAATTTTGAGGGCTCTTAGGCATTCTAAAGCCTATTTAAACACTTAAGGAGGCACTTAGAAGGGGGACGGAGAGTAGGAGGCAAGGAGTTACTCAAGGGAAGCTGATTGGTCCATTTCAGAAGCTAGATTCATTGTCAAGACTGAAGATCTCCCTTCAATTTCCATTCAGGGGTTTAGGGTTTTCTTTATGTTTTGTATTCATTATTCTTCTGAGATGTTTTCTTTTATAATTATGAACTAAACCCCCTAAATACCTAAGGGGAATGAAACCTAAGACGGATCTTGTTATTATTATCCGAATTGTGTGATAAATATCTAACTTGTTCTTAATTATGTGTTCTTAATTCTTGTTTTAATATTCTAGGATATTAATTCACGTTAATGCTCTTATTCAGAAGAGGAAATGACCCTGTCTAAGAGTAAATTTGTCATAATTAAATGGAGTTGATTGCACGTCTAGAGATAGGGTGATAAGATTTTGCCAGATTAGGGTGAAACCGAATAAGAGGATCCATAGATCGAGTTAATGCAACACTAGGGCATTAATTAGAAAGAGATTTCAATTAATCAACCTAGGGTTAGACGTTGTTAGTCTCGAGAGAGATAATAATATAACTTAGGGATTTCTACGGATCAAGTCAAATGAATAAATCGTCTGATTCAGAGTCAAATAACAAGTGAAGTCTAGGTGAATTTTTCCTTGGGTATTGTCTTAATCAATCGAATTTTCCCAAAAGCTTTTCCCCAAATTCTCTCTGTTCACTCTTAGTTTAGTTAATTAGTTTAGATAAACAAATCTCTTAATTTTTAGGCTAGATAATAAAAAGAAAGTAATTACTAGTACTCTTGGTTCCTTTGGGTTCGACAATCCGGTCTTGCTTAAGCTATACTACTGTTCAATAGGTATGCTTGCCTTCATCGTGATAGTAGTTAGTTTCAAGAATGATTAATGATAAATTTTTAAAACCTGTCACAAATATTACGTATCACAAGCCATTTTAAGATCAAACCTTGCCCAACAAGCTACTCCATTTGCTAACAGACTCAAAGCCCATAAACACACTTCAAACATTCATAATATACCAATTCAATGAACTTAGACCTTCTAACCAATATGCCATTCAAAGGCACCTCAATTCATACCAAAACAAAATCCATTAAGAATAAAGCTATAATGCCGCTTCTCAATCAGCAAACTTAGGTAAAATAGCTACCTAAAGTCATCTATTACCAATCCATTTATGTAACAACCCAAACCCGGCCCAAACATTATGGCCAAATCTAGAGTTGTTATGTAAAATGATTGAAAATTTGATTTTCATGTATCTTGAAAGTCGTCGCAAACTCTTAAATCCGGGATTATTAAAAAAAAACATATCTTATCTAACTATTTATTTGAAAGCATTCTTTGTATATATTGTCTAATACTTATGATTTTGCAACGGAAACCCTTAAAAAATGTATTTTTGAAAACACAACTTGTTAATTGAAACCTATTGATTTTGTAGAAAATAATTGTTGTCGATAAAACATTTAACCATTATTATACTAAAACGGAAAGTAAAACCCCAAAACCAAAAATAGTCCTAAATGTCCAGAGAGTCCAAAATTTACATAACTCTCAAACTGAAATTCTGATTTAAGAAAAATACGGTATTAATCGAGCTCCTGATTGCACCGATCCTACTAAGTCTGAGGATTACCTGAAAGTAATAGTCAAACAAAATATGAGTTTTCGAAACTTAATGTGTAACAAACAACTCAAATAGTTAGTTATTAACAGACAATTTATCAATACAAAATCTTAATAGAGTAGTTCACATACAGATATACAAATATAATTTCCACCCCCAACCGCTACAGACCATCTCTGACCATCCCAACACCCCATATGAGGTTTGAAATACCCATCCAACCCTACACACCATCTCTGACCATCCCAACACACTATATGGGGTTTGAAACACCCATCTAACCCTAAACACCACTTAGTGTCATTAAGACACTTACCAGATATTTGCAGCTGAGTTTCCGGTATAATAGATGAGGTGTTGCCACTGACAAAAACACTTCTTCCAAAGAATTCAACTCATCCAAATGCAGTAATAAATTAGAACATAAATCATACATGTTACAGTTATACATGCATGGCATATCAGACAGCAGATATATTCAAGGCATTTTCTGAATTACTCATAGCCTATCACAAATTTTTCTTATCATATAACATCTCAGATATATATATATACAAATAATAGGATTAATACTAGTAAACAGTCGAATTTCATATTTTACAGTTTATTTGATCACATACTGACCCCATAGAAGGCCACGATTGATTAGAACAACGTGTATGACCCTAGGGAAAAATTTAGTATTTTGGCCCACACACTCGTGTGGCCCACATGGCCCAAATAACC
Organism: Gossypium hirsutum; assembly: GCF_007990345.1. Taxonomy (NCBI): domain Eukaryota; kingdom Viridiplantae; phylum Streptophyta; class Magnoliopsida; order Malvales; family Malvaceae; genus Gossypium; species Gossypium hirsutum. Next base: position 97,865,473 of record NC_053434.1, read on the forward strand.
AGTCATGTGGCCTACACGGCCTCACACAAGCCCGTGTGATCCACACGGCCCAAATGGTCCGGACCATGTGGCCCACATGTTCCAGAACAAGGCCAGTCACACGGTCGTGGGTCGCTCATGGCCTACCATATAGCCGTGTGGCGTCAATAGTATTGTTTTTTGGCTTTCTCCGTTTTCTGATTTTCAATTTTCTCATTACACACTTGATTCAATTTTTATACGATAGCAACCACAAGATTTTCAGTACTTAATATCGATAATTAATAGATTAATTCAACCACGATTCCTCAATTTAACCAAATAATTCACTTAATCACAACAAAATATATGCACTACTAAGTCGGAACACGAAAACCCAAGTGCCCAAACACTTACCCAAATATCCAGAATAGCTCTTAGTACCACTAGTTTACAATAGGGGAGTTTCAGTTCTCACGATACTCTGCTATCAACAAGCACAAGAACATAATAAAAAATTATACTAATCCCGATTTCACAATGAACCTCAAAATTCCCTTAAAGCCCAACATATCCGTAAATACAACATTACCTGACGAACTCTTGCGATAATCACCACCCAAAAACATGAATAGAAATAAAAGCCGAAAGGAATGGCCAAATAGTCCAAGAAATCAAATTAAGAATGAAAATAATAAAGATAAAGGTACAGATTGGGAAGAAAATGAAAAAGAACAAACTAAAACAAAAGAGTAGATTATCAAAAGAAATTGGTAGCGAGAATAATAGGTTTTGGGAAAAAATAAAGAGTTGGATCATTAGGAAAAAGAAAAATTAGATAAAATAAAATAAAATAAAATCCCTTAAAAAACCTGGTAACTACCCAATATTTGATTTTAAATCCAACTCCACCCCATATGCCCTTGAAAGAAAATTGCAAAAAAACAAAACCTTTTTGTTCACACCAAGATTTGAACCTAAGACCCCTAACAAATAAAGAAGGCGCCCAACCACTTAAACAAGTACTAATTAATGACAAATTTTAACAATTCATGTATACCAAATTTTGGGGCATTACAATTTACATATAACTTTTAATATATAAACAAACCAACCACACCATATATTCATACAACCATTGACAAAAGTAACCAAAACACACAAAAGCATAAATGACATTACACCCTATACATGCCATTTATAACCATAGTTCAAAATAACCAAAAACTATCAAAATGATTGCAGGTTAGTGTGATAGATCTTCGAAAAAGTTCCAACAGATCGAACTTTCGATGATCTACTAAACAAAGAAAACAACTACGTAAGCAACATATGCTTAGTAAGTTCGTAAAAGGTAAACTACAACTTACCAAACATCATTTAACAATCCATTCAACTAAGCTCATTGCATCATTTTGCATTAAAATTTCCTATGCACCATAAATCACATGGTAAGCAAATATCATGAAAACATAACATATATGCTTCATCTCACATACTAGTACATGAATTCCGTACCTTACTTTTTCGTCACATAATAATTTTCCATTTCCTAAATTCATATATATCATACTTTTTCAATTAAACATTAACAATAATAGGTGTGTATACATGCCTTTCCTTCACCCTTTACTTACCTGTTGAACCATCTAGAATTTAATCGGATACTCGAAAATGCTCACACATAGTGTGCCTTTTTATGTAATCATAACCTTTCTTTTTCAATAAAGCTCACACGAGCTGTGGAGAATCCGCAACAAATGTAGGACCTCAACCATCGGTAGGACATTCAAGGCCAGCATTCAAAACCATATAACCCTAATGATATGTCATTTATATCCTAAGAATTCTTAAGGTTCAAACGAGATTAATTAATCGTCAACATTCCGTAGTATTATCATATAATCAAGTCAAATTAAACCTAATATATTACAACGAATAAAATTAATGCAATTAATCATTAATATAATTATAACTCATACAAACTTACCTACACCACCACAGTTGTTTAAGCTAAATTGAAACTAACTCGAGATTTTTGCTTCCCTTCAACTCAAGTCCGATTGATTCTTTTCTTGATCTAAATAATAATTTGATTCAATTAAGTACTTCAGATAATCTTAATTATTCAATTCAAGCCTATAATCCATATTAATAAGAAATTCTAAATTTACCCCTACACTTTTAACTTGTTTAGATTTTAAGCCTTAAGCCCATAACATGAAAAATCACCATCTTTTTCTACTCACAACATGTTAGCCAATTCTTCCTTATACTCATATCAACCCACATTTTCCATATTTCACAAAATATACATGGAATTTATAGTTCTAACAAATAAATCCCACAACCTTAAAGTCACTAAAAATCTTATAATCAAACATGTTCATTTAACAATCAAATCTAACTATCTATTAATTAACTTGACAAACACATCAAATGCATCCATGGCAAGTCGCTCAACCATTGAAAACATAACAAAATAACCCCCGGGATAACTAAATTAAACTGGGCTTGAATACATATCATGCAAATTGATTTAAGCTTGCCGAAACCTAAAGCTAAACAATGGTGTTTTTTGGTTGTTAAATTCGATGGAGAAGAAAACAATTAGAAATATGACATTGGTTTTATTTAGATTAAAATTTATTTATTTACTAGTTTACCCTTAGTTTAATAACTTACAAAATGAAAAAAATTAAACTCATAATGCTCTGTTAACTTTTCATATGGTATAAATATCATCTAAGTCCATTAACTTTCCTTTCCATAGCCATTTAACCTATTTAACTAATAGAATCTCACTTTCACAACATTTAATACGACTTTAAAATAATCCCATAGACTTTAAACAAACATTAAAATATTAACTCACTGGTCAGAGTCGTGGTCTTGAAACCACTGTTTCTAACACCATTGAACTCGGGCTGTTACATAAAGTTTCTTAGCGGCTCTGCTGTTTGGAAAAGGAAGAACGTGAAACAAACCCTAGGCATGACAACCCTAGGAAGTCATTTAGGTAGGAATTAACCAATAATTGGTATGACCTATCTATTAACTGCTTAACCTCGAACCGATTTAAATGGTGAGGTCAAAAGATAAGTAGATATTGCTGACTCATTGTTCTAGTGGAAGATAGGAAGATCTTGCTAGGGTATTAACTAGTTGATTGATTAGAATACTACTTCAATAATTAATTAGGTAAAAACAATTGGATCTAGGCTAAAAGGAAATTGAGTATTCAAAACAAGGAATAGAAAAAGTCGATACAAGAACCTAAGAGTAGATTTAGGTTTAGTTAAATTATTTAGTTTCTTATTATTATTATCATCTTGCTTCTTGATTAACACTAATAATTTGTGACTCGAGTAGATTAGTAATTATTTCTCGTAATTGGCTTGAAAATAGTTTTCCCCATACTACAATCCCTTGGGTACGATTCTCAGAACACTTACCAAGTGTTTCATTGTAAACAAACTATATTATAACCTGTGTGGACACTGCCTCAAATCTATATCTTTAGTTGCAGTATTCACACTCTGGATGTTGGTACATACGGAAGTGGTCAGTGTTCCAGGCCATGTGTTTCATAAATTGCCCCCAAAACAAGCCATTTCAAACATTCACATAACCAAAACACATATTAAACATGCTTAAAACATACCAATTCCATCAACCTATAAGACTAACCAATATACCAACAAAAAGTACCACAATAAAAAACTAAATATAATCTCATTCAACATTACAAGTTCATTCAATAAATTTAGATCAAACATGCCAAGAACCTTTTTAATAGCATACCATTCAACCATGACTTACCTAATACAAGATGGAATATGCACAAGAGCAACTTCACCCATTTACATCATCATTTATACCACAACACCAACTAAACTCTTGATCATAGTAAACTTATCATAATCTCAAAACATTAAAGGAACAAAGATTACATTTAAGTCTTAAACGTGGCAAAACACACATATCATTCAATCTAAATGCCTATCCAATATACATTGATTGGTACAACAAATAAACATAAAAAAACAATTCAAATTTAATGCTACAAGACTAATCTTGAACATGCATCTCACATACTATTTGACCACTCTTTCACATCTCAATGCTACCATAAGTCACCTACTTCAAAAGGCATTCACAAATAACCAAATCACATATGAAAACATATGAACAAGCCACATGATGAACAAGGAAAAACCAAAACATATGAACAAGAACTCTCAAACCACATCATATTGGCCAAATAACATAATACACCTATCACATGCCATTTATAACCATTAACATAATAATCAAGGTCTACCAAAATGATGATTCAATAGTGTGATCGTGCTCCAAAGTGATCCCAACTGATCAAGCTTTTCAATGATCTACAAAATAAAGAAAAACAACTACATAAGAAACTAATGCTTAGTAAGCTCATATAAAAGGAACTTAAACTTACTGAACATGAAAGGATTAAACCATACAATCATTAATCAAATCATATGGATACTTTTCTTTCCTATTTACAACATTCCATATGGTTAGTAGATATATTTAAAAATATATCAACATATGAAACATGGTACATATCATGAAATGAATTTCAATATACAACAGTTCATCACATGTTCAATTAGTTCCCTTTTCAATCCATACTTTTCCTTTTCACATCTTCATTAGCATGAACCAATGCATATGTACACCTTTCCATTTTATGCCTTAATTTCTATTCAATTACATATATTACATTTCCATTCCATATTCTCAATGGCATAGCTCATTCCATAAATGCACCTTTTTGTTTTAAACTTTAATCGCCCATTGAACCAAATAGAATAACATCAGATACTTAGGAAATGATCACACAAACTATGCCTTTACATGTAACTGTAATTGTCTCTATAATGCTCACATGAGCTATGAAATGAGCCTGCTCACACGAGCTGTGGGTTGGGATGTTAGCTACATGATGTTGCTCACACGAACTATGGAGAATCCGCAACAAATGAATTACCTCAGCCATCGGTAGGACATCCAGGATCAACACCCGAAATCGTATAGCCCCTAATGACTTGTCATTTGTATCTTAAGAATTCTTAAGGTTCATACGGGACACTTTTATATATCAATCCTTTAACTTCTTCCATTTATATCATTTCAATTATGTACATCCATACAACTCACGTTTTTCACAAATATCCATCAATTCTATAAACATTACAAATTACCTCAAATCACTAATTAGCATGGGAAAACTCAATAATAATAAAACAAAGCATAACATTAACTAATCATTCATTAAATTAGAAATTAACTATTTTACCATTATACGAACTTACCTTGATTGAAATGGTTACTAAAATAGAGTCAACAACTAGTCCCAAACTTTAGCTTTTCCTCGATTTAAATCTGATTACAGTGTTTCTTGATCTAAATAATAATTCAACCCAATTAATAAATTTTCAGCATTCTAACAAGTAGTTTTATGCAATTACCCCTAATATTTACCCTAATATTTTAACTTTTCTACAATTTAATCCCTAAATCTGAAACTTGCAAATTAGCTGTTTTTAATTAAAATTCATGCTAGCCGGTTTTCCCTTAGTCTTATAACAACCCATATTTTCCCTTATTTCACACAATTTATATTGAATTTTACCATTTCAACAATTTAATCCCTAAATATTAACATCATAAAAAATCATTTAACAAAATACTTAAATTTAACTACCAACTTTAAAAATCTATCAATTAAAATAAAAAACACCTCAAACTCATTCATGACAAGTCCCTAGACTTTTAACATTTTTACAAATTAACCATTGGGTTAGCTAGATTAAGCTAAAACGACCATAAAAAACATAAAATTCATTAAAGAAAAAGGGATAAAAACTGAATGTTTCTTCACGAAAAGGAAAAAATGAAGATGATGATAGCTAATTCCTTATTTCTTTATGTAGTTAATTATTAAATTACCTTTTTAACCTTAATAATTTAATTAATTAACAAGAATTCTTTGTCCATAAATGTCCACTACACATTTTATAGTTTAATTACCATCTAAGCCCATAACTTTATCTTCCTTAACCGTCTAACCCATTTAACTAATAGAAACTCACTTTTGCATCCTTTACGATTTAGTCCTTTTTAATTAATTAACTATTTAAACATTAAAATTTCTTAACCAAATTTTAATATGACCCTAGTAGCAAATATTTAATAAATTATTTATGGGCTCGGTTTATGGAAACAAGATCGTGATACCAACAAAATTTATTAAATCAAAATTTCAATAATATTATACTTGACTCATAAATATTAACTAATAATATTTCTGAAATCTTTCATTAGATTTGTGGTCCTGAAACCACTATTTTTGACACAACTGAAAGTGGGTTGTTAAGGATTTATCAAAGCATACATATCTAAACTAAAACAATTTGAAGATATTACTGAGATTAAGCAAAGAACAGGGAAGGAAGTTTTGGAAACACCCAAGGGGGAGATAGTTAAAGTTAATTTTGATACATCTTATCAACAACATTTGAGCAGAGCCATATTCAGGGTTAAAATTAGAAATAAAGATAGGTGTGTAATGGGATCGTGCACTTATTCATGGGAGAATGTTCGAAATCCAACTACTGCAGAAGCATGGGCATGCCTACAAATAATCATTTTCACAAAAAAAATGGGCTTTAGAAAGATGAGTGTAGAAGGGGATGCTCTAACAATGATAAAAGGATAAAATTTACAAAGAACGATAGATCCATTATAGGAAACATTCCCAAAAAAATTAACAATAGATCACACAGGTTCAGATACATATCTTTTAGGCATGCGTCGAGGACGGTGAATGAGGTGGCACATGCACTGGCAACATGAGGATATGGATTTGAAACATCAATGTACTGGGTGGAAGAAATCCTGTCAGAAGTGGAACATCTTGTTAAAAAAGATAGAAAGGGCTTTCAAAGGGTATAAACAAAATAGGATTTTTTCTCTGAGTTCGAAGGATAGCAAAGGATAGACTCTGAGGAACTCAGTGGTGTTATGGACTAAAAAAAACTGAAAAACTTCAAATGTAGAAATTTTGGAGGAGAACCGGTCGATCAGGAGACTCTCTCTAATGCAAGTTGAGGCTGTTTTTTTTTCTAAGAGAAGACAAAAAGTTTCTCAGGTTTTGTAAAGTTTTTACTTTTCTATCAATTTTTTTTCTATTTCCCTTTTTTGCTTTAGGATTAGGTTCACCGAGTGGTTTTCTTATGCATTGATTTAGTAATAAATGCTCTTCTTCATTTTGTGTAACATTAGGCATCTCCTGTTTTAGCCACTAATGGTGGAACGCTTGTAACTCCCCGCTTAAATTATTTCTGTATCTGTAAATACCTATCACAAATGTGTATATGTTTCAGTGATTAAGTGTTCTGGGTGTGTGCATGAGGTCTCGAGTTCAAGTCTCATATTTGCAAATTTTATTTTTTTTCTAATCCTAGCCTTATCTTTGGTAGACTGGGTTGTATTCTATCTTTGGTAAACTAATATCAGAATGAACTTGCAGGTTCAAGTGGTAAGGAGTTGATGTGCTAGAGGTCCTGTGTTTGAATCCTTGCATGAGTGAGGCATGTGGGCCCATAAGGGCATGTGGGCCCATAATTTTAAAATTTTCCCAAGTCGATCGACTGTGGGTCTACCATAGGTCGGTAATGGCTAACTAAACCCTAAATTATGTGAACTGATAATCTGATAGTCTACCTTGTGTAGGGTACAATATGTATATCTATTTTGTTTAAGTAATACTATCTGTACATGAGCATGTTATGCATGATATTTCTGTATCTGTTATTTTGTATCTGTGACTGGAGTAGGTTTTATATATGTGGAGGAAGTGATCCGTACGACGACACTTCAACTATATTCTGGCAGCTTGACTGCATATTATCTGTAATGTGTTGCATAGACACTATATGGTGTGTGAGGATGGGTAGGTGTTTTTAATCCCACATAGTGTGATGGGATCGTCGGAGATAGTGTGTAGAAGATGGGGGTAGGATTCTACATATCTGTATTGCTTATCTAATTCTATTATATATATCTGAAATGGTCATAAACTTGAATAGTATCTTACTGTATATGAGATTTTTGTATATATTGCTTGTCTATTTTCGTTGGGACTGAATTTACGGAAATTCACATCTGTCTGTCTGTTCTGTTCAGGTAATCCACAAACTTAGGCAGATTGATATGACGGAGCCTCATGGTAACCACGAATTCATAAACTAGTTAAGATTATGGTTTTTTATTTTAATTTAAGGATTATTTCAGGGAGTTTTGTAATAATTGGACTCTCCGGACGGTTTGGTTTAATTTTGGGATTTGGATTTTCGTTTTAACATTTTATTTGCGATGGTTAGCTAAAAGCATGGTTTTTACTAAAACAAAGGTTTTCTGAAAATACGAACGAGATTTCCAAATATAACGTTTTCTATGACTTCCACTGTAATTTATGTTTTGCCAAATAAATTATTTAAATAAAGCTTTCGATAATGGTTATAGACGAATATGAGTTACAAAACTTGAATGATTTATCAAAACGACTTACTTTTCAGAAACCTTCTGTGTGACCTCTCCAGATACGGCCATAATGTTCAGGCTTGGTTTGGGGTGTTACAACACTTGTAATGGCGCTAACAAGGCATATCTTTGTAAAGTGAAATCTTCTTTTATTTAATGCATCGGTTGATTGAATTTTCAAAAACAAATGCCAATTACTAATAAAAACTTCATCAAATATTAAATCTTTTGGAATTGACATATATACACATGTGAGTGTCAAATGACGATTTATAAACTAGGCATAATTACAAAAAAAAAGGCCTCAACCTTTGGCGGCTTTTGGATATATACCCATAACATTTTTATTTTCTGAAATCAGCCCTCAACGAAACGAATTTTTTAGACATCAACCCAGTTGAAACGGTAACATTAGCTGACCGTTAGTCAACAATCAGTCAAACAAATTGGTCTATGTGGCATTCCGATTGACTGATGACATGGCAAACCTTAAAATAATAATGTGATGTAATAAAAAAATTAAACAAATTTAATAAACATAAAATAAAAAAACCCTTAAATCCCTAAAACATCACAAACCCCTAAATTTGAAACTATTTTCCCAAATTATAAAATCCTAAATCGTAAAATTCCCCAAATCTATAACATTCAAAATCTTTATTGAATCCCTAAACTCTTTAGCAATCTCCTTTTTTGAATAATTGATTGAAGGATTTTTCTACATCCTTAATCCCTTAAAACCAAATCGTGAAATCCCTAATCTTTCTAGAAATTTTTCTTTTTCTTCCTTGTCGTCTAAAATCATGAACTCACATAGTTCGAATAGTCAATCTAGATGTTGGGTAATGCATGGTTCGAAGAAAAAAACATCATATGCAATTATTGTTACTTCATCACGGAGGGAGTATGTCTATGGTAAACTAGCAGTAAAATGCCATGAGTTAGCTCTAAGAGACATTTCATGGAGTGATTTAAATCTGGAGAGGAGATTTTATTGTTGTTCAAATTTTCGGGTGAGTGAAGTTTTTTATTTGCAAATTGAGCTTGAGCTCAACTTTGATGATTTCATAAATCTCACTATTTGTTTTGTTTTCATTTTGGATTACTTCAAGTTGGCTGAATTGAGGTTTGTTTGTAGGACGAAGGTTGTGATTTCTTCAAGTGGTATGATGGGAAAATGTGTGACCATGCGACTAAGTTATTGCGTCAATTGCATGACAGTGAACGAAATCTTTCGAAGGATAATTTAGCACTTAGAAAGAATGTTATCGATTTGGTTGCATTTGATGGTAACCGTAATGGTGGTAGTAGTACTGTTGAAATTGAGGTTGAAGGAGGTAGATCAAATTGTTGTGTTAAAGGAGAAGTAATATTAAGGAAAAAAATTTGACCATGAAACAACAAATTAAAGTTATCAAGAAAGAGAAGTCAATGTATAAGATATTATTTTCTTGCTTTATGTTATGTATTGTATGCATCACCATAGGTTTCTTTTTTGGCAGTAGTGGTAAGAGGCATATGCAGCTAGCAGTTGCAAATGTTGATTGACCAATATTGGTTGTTTTTTTATGTAATTTAACAGTATGCTTGGACGTAATGACTAATATTTGTTGTTTATGCCTAATTTAATTTAGCTTAGTAAATAATGCAGTGACAATAAACATAAGACTGAAAGGAAAAATTTGATCATTTAAGCCTATGATTTCCCTATTGCAATTTGGATAAATGTACTTTACAAAAGTATATGATTAGTCTATATACCATTCACCCTATACACCATCCACTCTATACTAGCCAAAAACCAAAATGTGAGTGAGATATACATGAACCACAAAAAAAACCAACATATTGGTTTTCATTACAACAAAATAACAATCAACAATGGTGTATTCCAAAACCAGAATGTTGTAGGCTCAAAATGTGACTACCATATTCTATTCCAAAACCAAAATGTTGTAGGCAAAATACCTTCCACTGTCCTTTTTGGATCAAGAGCTATAGTGAGATGGTCTTCCGAAGCAGAAAACAAATACAAAATAGATAAATAAAATTATGGCATCCTGGATAAAATGATTTACTTAACAAAGGAACTTCGCATATAGAAAATTGTTGCAATAAGAGACTTGTGTTTTATAGACTTATTTACAGAAGGTTATATGCACAGTCATGAAGTAAATTATGGCATGATTTGACATACAACATAAAGAAAAGGATAGCATCCCTAGTTCCAAAGAAAACACAACAGATATATATATAATGAAGCTGCATTTTTTCCATGTAAGATTGCACAAGTTCAAAAGCAAGTTATTATTGTGAATTACAAGATAAACAGTAGAAGTCATTTAAAACAAAATAATGATGATTTACTCATGTTTCTTGTGACTCATTCTTGTGTTCCTATATGGTCGAAAGGAGCCTTTCGCTTGTTATTTCGTGACTTGGGTGTTGTAGAAATTTTTCCGCTACCATCTTGGCATGAAGGTATCGTAATGCTTCTTGTGGTTCTACCAGACTACAAGAGCATTTTATATTAATATTAACACAATATACAATGTTTGATCAATAGTAAAAGAAAGAAACTCACATAAAATATTTGTTTCCCCTTAGATTTATCTAAGGTAGTTGACTTTTTAATGGAAGATTTCCCTTTTTGTTTGGGTTGTTATGCATATTGTTGCAAAAAATGGACCATAGTCATTGGTTAGACAAAATAAAATAAAAAATTTACTTAATATATAATTGAAGAACAACACTATACCTATTTTGAATTTGTGCAAGACCGCTTGTTATGGCCATGTTGGCCACATTGAATACATGTCATGAGTAGACCTTTCCTACTCAAGTGACTAGGCTTTAATTTTTTGTTCATCTTTGGCCATCCTCCTATTCTTTTTGGGTCTCCGAGGCATCTTCTTTTCAATTGAAGGTAGCACTGACTCAATACGAGTTTTTTCCCAATCTTGTAGGTATCAATGTGATAATATTCATACAGATATTCATCTGGTTAAAGCCCTAAGTGATACATGGCAGCACATGCATGGGAACATGGAATCCAACTAATTTGCCAACTTCGACAACTACATATCCTTTAACTTAGGTCCACAGTATATTGATAACTTTTTTCCTCAACTCACATCCATGTTCACCATTCCATATCAATTGCCACTCTACACTGTCCTTCTTTTAAGCATCAAACTTAGCTTTCCCTAATGGACCGTAATTTTTCTTCCATCCATTACATAACTTCTTTTTTTGTATTATCCTAGTCAACATCTTGGTCCTAATATCCTTAAGCATTCTGATAATGCTTTTGAACCTAGCTTCAACAATGCTTGAATTAAATGCTTCACACAAATTGTTGTCAACTATATCTGATTTACAAGTAGTCCCTAAAAATGCCTTAGTCTACATCTTTGGATACTTTTTCGTCAAATTATCCTACGCATCCTTATATTTCTTGTCCAGTGCTGAACATAGATCCTTCCACTACCTTTCAGTCGTGCACTTCACAATCTGCCAGAAATCACACTTATAAGATTTTCCTAACTTCCTCCCTGACTAATTTGCAAACACGTGCATCGCACAATTCCTATGTTCTACCCTTGGCAGTATGTCAGAAATTGCAATCTCAAGGCCCTAATTCAAAATAAGGTACGAGATAGATTGTTAGAAAATTTTAGTTAAATACAAGTAATAGATTAAAAAAACAATACCAAGCTTAAATTTGCATATTTACTAACCTTTTGTTGGTCACTGATAATTGTGTATCCATACCTATCTTCCAAGCCCAAATTAGTTGATAGGAGTGATAGCAAGATAAATTCATATTTTTAATATATTTATTTTTGGATAATTATCAAATAAAATACTATTAAATTTGGATTTTTCTTATCAGGACTGAAGTTGGTGTGCTGCATTCAAACTCTTACAAAAAATGGTTAAATTGGAACAAAAAGCAAAGAGGAGAACTTGATTGAAAGGTTGAAGATTCAAAGATGATTGGATAAAAAATGAAGGGTTGAAGATTTTTTTTTTAAAAGTGGTTGGATAAAGATTGAAGGATTTTTTATATTGTTTCAACTCTGTAATTAGTTTAAATTCTAGTTTAAAATTGATTTTTAAATTTTGAATTACTTAGTAATAATATTTAGTGATAATATTTAGGAAAAATCTAGATAAATTTTAGCATTAAAAGTGTGTATAAATACCTAGCTAAATTTTAGCACCACAACCAATTGAACACACTTTACTTTTGGCATTTAATAATTCTTTATTTTTTTTCTTTTCTTCCTTCCTACGCCATCTCTGTTCTTTCAATTTTTTTTCCTTTAACTTTTAGCTTTCTGGTTTAATTGCCTTCCAAGGCTTTTTCCCTTTCCACCTTTCACAGTTCCATAAAGGCACTTTCAAAGCATGATTTTTGTTCATAATTAACTAAATCCTTTTTAGCCTTAGCCCGGTTATCACTTCGACAAAGTAATGATAAGATATAAACCCACATAAAGAATTTGCAATTCGGTATTTGCTATCTCTCCTGCATCTGAGATAGTATAAATTCATCCCTCAAAGTTGATTCAATTTCAATTCAAAAAGCGCGCGTGGAGTTGGAATCGTTTGGCATACAGTTGGGAAGTTGAGTCAGCGGTGCTGTATTCAAAATCCCTCAAACAAAGTGGCGTGTTCAATTGGAAAAAGCTAGTTGGATTCCGTCAAGAGAGATGGTGATCAAATTTAAATGACCCACATGGTTGAGGTCGTTAATTCGAGTTGGGCTTTTCAGATCGCAAGGATGTCGAAGTCTTAAATTACGGGTACGTGCCACATGGTTGGAAATTTGACAAGGGTCGATTTACAAGTGATACTGGGATAGACTACAAGAGGAAGAGTTAGCGGTTTAAGGGATCCTCGATTGCTATAACCAGCTTAACAATTAGAAGAGAAAATCTATTTCAAGGACCGATTCAAGATTGGAGTACACCGAGGCTAAGGCTAAGGTTAAAGAATATTTTATTTATCCATTTATTTTATTTTCCTAAATTTATTTTTTATTTTTGAATATATTTTTATTTTATTTTATTTTTTATTTCCATATTTTATTATCTTAATCAATTTAAAACCCCCATTTTCATTTTCTAGCATTGCAACGCACTGGTCATGGGCATGACTATTACCGCGACAACAATTCTGGTCACGAGAAAAGGCGAAATTAGACAACCAGTCACTATGGATTTGACCCTACTACTCTATATTTCAATTTACTGTTATGTTGTCGTAGGAATTTACATTTGATGGTTTCGATGCCCATCAAATTTTGGCGCATTTGTCGTAGGAATTTATATTTGGTGGTTTCGACGCCTATCAAGGAAACTGAGAAACCAAGCCCATGAATCAGTGCACTCCACTTCAACCACAACCCATGCGATAGGGAACATTTGGTTGTTTACATCCCTTCAACTGTTGTGAGAAATTTACACTTAAGTGGGCCTTTTAGGAAGCAACCATCTAGCCCAATGAGTAGCCTACAGCCCGCTTTCCAGCCTCTCTTTAATGCATTAAAACACACATAATACCTCTTAAAATGAGGAATGGAGTTTGCTGTCACCCTTTGAACAACCATTTTTATTGAGCTTCCTGGCATCTTTGACCTTAACTCATGCACATAGTCCCATAGCAAGCCAAATTCCTTCTTATGATTCCCAACCATTTTCTCCTTCACTATTTTCTTCTCTTTATAACAACAGTCAATGGTCACATTTATATGCATCTTAAAAGCACATCTTCTTTTAATTTCCCTCAGCTTCATCTTAGGGTGATCCTTGATAGTTGCTTCAAAATGTTAGGCAATCATAGCAGCAGTCAGTATTTTGTTCTTAAAACTAACAGAACAATGATGCTCATCCTAAAACATCTTTATTTGCAAGCATTTCGCAATAGGACTATAGTTAGCCCTAATTCTCCATGGACAGTTAGGGGAAGCAATGCACCTTACATCAACCCTTTTTCGGTTTATTCTTAATAAACTTCAGTTGTCTTCAACATTCTTTGGAGTACTTTCGAATTGCACTCTTAAACTGTTTGCCATCCTTGAACAACATTCCCAAAATAAATTTTAACTTATCACTGTATAAAGGAAACTTGCTCCTCTTTCTCTCACATATTCATGTTCTTTATCTTCATGAGACCTAACCAAGCTTCCATATTCATCTGATTCTTATACCTCAATATCATTCCTATCCTCTTCTTCTCCACTAATTGCAACAGCAACATTATGTGAATTTAGTGTAAACATTATCCGAAGCCTTACCATAAATCATATCTCTGGGCCGAAGCCTTTACTGTAAACTGTATGGCCCTTAGGCCAATTTCAATATCACATGTAATGTCAATGGATGTATGCAAGCCCATTTGGGGAGACTACTCGACCCACCATCTGCTACTCTCCACCTGTACCAACCAACACACCATGTGGGGAATAACTCAACCCACCCAACCAACACACCACTGCCAGCATAGCTGCTTTATCATATATCTGGAGGCCTAGCCTCTTTAATAACTGGGGCAAAGTCCTTTTCGGTAAACTGGGGCAAAGCTCTTTTTAATAAACTGGGGCATAAGCCCTTTTCGGTAGACTAGGGCATAAGCCCTTTTCAATAAACTGGGGCATAAGCCCTTTTGCACTTCCTCCATCCATATAAAAACCCAACCCAATGCAACATGTCATGTGTGCAGAATTTCATCCCCATATTTGAATAAACAATCACAGTCAAGTCATTCATATCACCAACATATATTCACAATCAATCTGTCAACCACACAGTCCAAGTCAGTCACTTGCCCACAAGGGCAAAACAGTCATTTTTCACATTATAAGGGTATTTTCGTAATTTTACCAAATATCAGGGTTTTCCATGTTCATTACAATTATCAATATTTCCAAGTGTTTAAACAATGCTCTTTAACCCACTTTATCAAATTCGGGCTTTTGGGCCCAAAACCCCTAATGGGCCCTACGAATGCTGATTTAGCCTACTTAACCCAAATTTTATAACAATACTAACCGTGTTAACGTGCAACTTTTCCAAATTCCATTTTCTATCAATTCTACCCAAATGGATCCGAAAGCCTATTGGGCCTAATTTTAGCCCATTGAGGCCCAACTTACCATTGTGCACAAAATTGAGTTCTTACCTGTTCCATCGATCCAAACACCAATCTTATCGTATTTATCACATCTATACCCAAACGCAACATTACAAGTTCCCGAAATACCGGTATTTTAGCATTTCGGCTTCTCAGCAAATATTAATCTAAGCTATTACGAGGGTTAGTACACACATGTTGCGGGTTGAAGTTGAAACGTTTCCAAAATCAATCGCCTACGATAACCACCACCTATCACTCAAACTTAACTAATCCAATATCAATATATGTAAATTCTAAGCACATCAATCATACGGAACATAAGGGCATATTCGTCATTTTACCATACAGTGGTATTACGGTCACTTTACCCTACAGGGGCTTTACGGTCACTTTACCCTACAGGGGCTTTACGGTCTTTTTACCTAATAGGGGTATTTTAGTCATTTCACCCTACAAGGGTGTTTTGGTAAATCTACAAACTAAGGGTATTTCAGTAA